>NC_072384.2:114005214-114307476 GCF_028885625.2 Pongo pygmaeus | reverse complement strand
GTCCTTGTTCAGTTGTTTTGCCTTTTGCCTCATCTTCTTCTAATTAGTCCTCTATAAAGTTATAATTTGCTTCAGCCTTTGTCATTGTTTATTATATGTAGGTTAATTGCCTTTGAGAGAAAGATTGTCATCTCCAACAAGGGTGATATTAGTCTCAAAACAATGGTATATTTAAAATGATACTAATACCTTTATATTGTGTACCTGACTATGTATCAGTAATTATACATAAGTATGATAACTTGCTGCTGTCATGTCACTGTCCTTATAAGGGCTATTGATCACTCTGTGATAGACTGCTGAGTATTTGATATAGCCTCTGAAGAGAGTTGAAACTAAATAGAATAGCCATCCACGGGCCAGTTTACCCATATGGACATGGCCCTAATTCGCATTTACATCAAAACACATTTTAGATCCAGAATTGAAACTCTTGACCAGAGGGCTTGATGTCTTTCCAGGTGTTACATCCTCTCAGTTGAGATATATTACTGTGCCTTTCTCAAGTGAGAACTATGAGCTTTACTGATATTTGTGGAGCAACAACATTTTCTACAAACTGCAGTAATTTTGTAGATTTTTGCAGAATTTTGCAGAATTTTTGTAGTAATTGCCAAGATTTCCTATGTAATTTAATCAGGCCATCAATCAGCAACGTTGGATCATACAAGTTAATATCTCCTTACAGCTTAGATACAGTTGAATGATTCTTGGTTTAACTAGAGGCAAAATGTTAGTTCCTCATGACATTTAGCAGTTCCTGAAGTCATTATTTTGACAGCAACTATTTCACCCAAGAAACTTCTTGCCTGCATAAATAGTTTTAGGAAAACTTTGCTTACATAAAAATTCAAGAGTGAAAATGACCTTAAAGGTCAATTTTAATCATCTATTAAAAAAAAAAGTATGGGTGTTTGAGTAAGATGATGACATAGAACCAGGTTGCTAACTTCCACCCAGTGTTCATAAGAATGATCAGGAAAACATAGAAACCAAGGAACAATGTGCTCTAAGCCTGGAAACCAGGAAATTTGTCATCAAATGTCCAAGATTTCAAGGCATGTCTACTAAATATACTGCAGACCAAATTGGTTGCAGTATAATGCAAAAACGTCTAGTTTTTAGCTTCTCTGCCTATAAAAGAACAGCAACATTAAGAAGTCCCTAAACAAAGAGCCTGGAAAATCCACCTAATACCTTCTTAGAAAAGAGAGAGGAATTTATGGAGCTAGTTGTCATAATATACAGAAGATCTCTACTTTTTCTGGAAAAAGTAGAGAAAACACAAACAGAATATCCAGTGGGAGCTCCCTCTAGTGGGAGGTCCCTCTAGATTTGAGTGAAAGCCTGAAGGGTCATAGGACCGCAAATGCAGGCCGACTTCTGGATAAAGGACTAACACACGTAGAAACTTCATGAAGCCTTAAGGCTTCTTTCAGCAAGGGCAGTTACAATAAATGGAAAGCCAACACCTTTAGACCAGTTTCCAATTGAGTTAATTCTTCTTTCCCCACCTGTCCCCCACCAACCCCCAACAAAGCATAAGACCTTTGAAATGATGCTAAAATCAGAGTAAGAGAACACTTTTAAATAAAGAAAATAGCTCTCTTTGAAATCTATTCGTAACATGAAAGGAGAAAAAAGTTAGAAAACTGCCAAATCATGTTTCAAAAAGTATCAAGACAACTTAGCACCAAAAACCTTAGCACTTACAAAGTTAGAGCAGGTTGTAGTGATATAGGAAAAATCAGAGATGAGATAGGATAATACAGTGGGCGTATAGGGATATTTGTAAATATGGGGTATAGGATAAAAGGTACTCAGGGAAGGCACTGAGAACTATAAATAACTTCCATGTATGTCGAATATATGTTTTGTTAAGTTGAATGTTATCAGTTACATGTGTTCAAACATGTTCTGCTAATTTGACAGGTACTACCTGGGGTGCCCCTATCCAGCAATGTTTTATAAGAGTAAGGCCATGGGCAGCTTCTTGGGTTGGTCAGATAAGGATGGAGTCCCAGTTTCCTCAATATGCAGCAACAGCTAGCTAAAAAACACAAGGAAGCTCAGGGTGGATGCACCAAGAACGTCCTTTCCAAGCTGCCTCATCTTTGTATCCCAAGTTGAAAAAAAAATGGTGGAAGTGAAATACTATATCCTATCAAGTCTGTCAAGTAGGAATACATAATATAAATATATTACATATGTGGAAACTGAATATTTGCCTGCCATACAGTAAGTCAGATTGGAACCAAATCTCTATGTCTGATAAAAACAGCAAGGCTGCATACAATGACAGCTTTATGGAAGTGAAATAAGCTATTTTCACGTGGTCTCAATTAGAGCTTTTTGAGGGTGGGCCCTAACACTGGCAGCGGCAAGCAGCAGCCATGGATATGAACTGGTGATATAGAAAAACAAGAGGACAGCTGAGGCTACTTCCTGGACCTCCAGGGGAAAATGAACTACAACCTCCAGCTGGGTTCCATGTGTGGTACTTAATTGTTTATAGATAATTGAAAGACCCATAACTTCAGTGTAGTAATAGAAAAAATAATTATCAAATTAAAATCGGCAAGGAAGCTATAAACATAAGTTATTTTACAAATGTTAATTACTAAAGTAAAAAATCTTTTTTTTAACTTCATCCCTAGCTGAGAGAAGGGCAAAGAGATGAATTAGATGAGGTTGATAAAAAATAGATGCTACATTTGAGAAATCAAATATATGTTAAGAGAAAGAAAGAGAAAACAAAAAGATTAATCAGAAAAATTAATTATAAAAATAATATTAATAAAATTGCCTTGAAGATTCTGAAATTAGATTCAACATTTTCATTCAAAATGAGAAAATTTGTGTTTATAAGAATCATTGAATTAAGAAACACCATGGATCTATGCTTGATGAGAAGCCAATAATTATCAAGAAGAGAATAAACTAAAAGGACTTGAAAATTTTTTAAAATCTCAGTATAAAAACATTGGCAGTAAGTACTATTACCAACTAACCAGAGAGTTGTTTAAACATCCAATATCCTTATAAATCTTGACAAAAAAAATAAAACAATAAAAAAAGAAATTTATTTTGATCCTACAGCTCCCGTTGTAATTAATGAAAAGAAAAATAATTCTATTCCTTCTCTACAGTCACAATAACATTTACTGATTTAACATGAAATATAGAATAAAACAGAAAAATACATGGTGAAATACAAATGTTTAATAAATTAGGGCAAAGAGATAAAATAAAATGATTGGTAGATAATACTGCACAAACTTCTGAAAAGATGTGCCATCAAACAATAACAAAAAAAGCAATTATTAAACCAAGAAAACCTCTGTAAGCAATTTTTTTGTAAAATAAGCCCAGAAAATCTTCACATATTACATAATATAAAATGGTTATATTTAACAAATAAAGAGTTCTTATAAATAGCATTTTTTAAAAGTAAAAAAGTCAAGTAAGCTATTTACAAAAGAGAAATGCAAATAGCTAATATACAAGAAAAGATTGGTTTCACTAATAACTGCAGTTTTAAATGTCAGTAGCATACTCATTTATCCATTAATCAATTAACAAACATTTGGATTGTTTCCACCTTTTAACTATCATGAATAATGTTACTATTATAATGCATTTCTATACAAGTTTTTGCATGGACATATGCTCTTGATTCTCTTGCGTATATAGCTAGGTATGGAAATGCTGGATCCTTGGTTGACCAGACGTTTACCATTTTGAGAAAGTAATACTTTTCCAAAGTAGCTGCAGCATTTTACTATCCTATCAAAAATGCCGAGGCTTCTGAACTCTCCATGTCTTTTCCAACATTTATCTGTTTGTTTTTTATAGTCATATGAATGGCTATAAAGTGGTATCTCACTGTGTTTTCTATTTGTATTCCTCCTAATAAATAATGATTTTGAGCGTCCTACATGTGTTTATTGACTTGTGGTGTAAACACATCCATCAGGTGTTTATTGGCTTGTTGTATAGCTTATGTATAGAAATGTCTATTCAAATTATTTAATCATTTTTAAACTGTTTTTATACTGCTGTACTGTAAAAGTTGTTTTTATATTCTTGATAAAAATCCTCTATCGGATACATGACTGACAAATACTTTCTCCCACTAAATGGATTGTCTTTTCACTTTCTTAATGTTGCCTTTTGAAGTGTAAAAATTTTTAATTTGACAAAGTTATTTATTTTATTATTTGTGTTTTGGGATCATATCTAAGAAACCATTCCTCAGTTCAAGATCACAAAGACTTATTTTTATGTTTTCTTCTAAGAGTTTTATAGTGTTCATTGTTACTTTTAAGTCTAGAATACATTTTGTGTTAATTTGTGTGTATGATATGAGGTAGGGATTCAACTTAATTATTTTGTATATGGATATCCAGTTGTTCCACACAATTTGTTGACACCCATTGAACTATCTTGGCACCCCTGTTGAAAATCAGGTAACTCAATGTAATGGCTTATTTCTCAACTTTCAGTTATATTTTTATCTCATGCCAGTATCATACCTGTCCTGATTACCATAGCTTTGTATAATAGTAAGTTGTAAAATTGGGAAGTGTGTATCCTCCAACTTTATTCTTCTTGATCAAGATTGTTTTTCCTTTAATCCATCTTGAATTAATTTTCATATAAGGTGTAAGGAAGGGATCCAGTTTCAGCTTTCTACATATGGCTAGCCAGTTTTCCCAGCACCATTTATTAAATAGGGAATCCTTTCCCCATTGCTCGTTTTCCTCAGGTTTGTCAAAATCAGATAGTTGTAGATATGTGGTATTATTTCTGAGGGCTCTGTTCTGTTCAAAAAAAAAAAAAAAAAAGATTGTTTTTCCTAGTCTGGGAATCTTCTGTTTCTATATGGATTTTAGGATCAGCTTGGCTATTGATATTTTGTCTATTGATTGGATTGAACTTTTAGATCAGTATTGTTATCTCAGCAATACGGTCTTGCAAATTCATGAGCATGAGATATCTTTCCATTTTGTGAGGTTTTCTTTAATTTCTTTTAACATCGTTATATAGTTTTTAGGGTATAAGTTGTGGTAGGCTGAGTTAAATAGCCCTATCCCTGACAAATATTCCCCAGAACTGTAAATGTTATCTTACATGGCCAAAGGGACTTTGCATGTATGGTTATATTAAAGATCTTGAGATTTAGAGATTATCTTGAATGACTAGGTAATGTAATTTCAAGGGTCCTTATAAGGGAGACTGGAGATTAAAGTGACAAAAAGCAATGTGACAACATAAGCACAGAGACAGAGAGAAAAAAACTGGAAGATGCTACACAGCTGACTTTGAAGTTAAGAGGCCATAAGCCAAAGAATACAGACAGCCTCCCCAATCCAGAAAAGATAAGGAAATTAATCTATTACTGGAGTTTCCAGAAAGAGCACAATACCACTTTTACCATATTTTAAGCCTAGCAAGACCCATTTCTGACTTTTTACCTCCAGAGCTATTGGATAATAAATTTGTGTTATTTTAAGCTACTATCTTTGTGGTAGTCTGGAGGAGTAGCAATAAAAAACTAATAAAGACCCAAAACACATGAAGCAAAAGGTCACAGAATTAATGGAATATACATACAATTCAAAAATAACATTTGGGGATTTCAATACCCATTTTAAATAATGGTTAGAATAATTAGGCAGAAAAGCAATGAAGAAATATAAGATTTAACACCATGAATCAACTAGACCTAGCAGACATGTGTAGAACATTCCATACAACAAAAGTAGAAAAGATGTTATTTCATGGGCACACAGAACATTCTTTAGGATAATATGTTAGTATGTGAAACAAGACTCAGTAGTTATAAAAGGATTAAATTATACAAAATAGTCTCTTTAATCACAGTGGAATTAAAATTGAAATAAACTATAGAAGAAAACTTGAAAAATTCACACATACAGTCATGTGCCATATAATGTCATTGCAGTCAATGATGGACTGCATATACGATGTGGTTTCATAAGATTATAATGGAGCTGAAAAATTCCTATGGCCTAGCGACATGATAGCCTTCATAATGCCATATGGCTACACATTACTTGTGTGTTTGTGGTGATGTTATTGTAAACAAATCTACTGCACTGCTAGTTGTTTAAGGGTATATTACATATTATTATGCCCCTAAAGAACTTCCAGTGGGACAAAATGTGGAAGTGGGCCAAAGTGACATTAATGATCCTGACCCTGTGTAGGCCTAGGCTAATGTGTGTGTCTTTGTGTTCAACAAAAAGTTTGAAAATAAAAAATAGAGAAAAGTTTATAGAAAAAGCACATAAAAATATTTTTGTATAGCTGTACAGTTTGTGTTTCAAACTAAGTGATAACAAAATAATCAAAATGTTAAAAAATTAAATAGTTTATAAAGTAAAAAGTTACATAAGCTAAGGTTGATTTATTATTGAAGAAAAATGATCTTAAAACAAATTTAGTATAGCCTAAGTGTACAGTGTTTATAGTCTACAGTAGTGTACAGTAATGTCCTAGGCCTTCTCATTCACTCACCACTCACTCACTGACTTACCCAGAGCAGCTTCCGTTCCTGCAAGCTCCATTCATGGTAAATGCCCTAAACAAGTATACCACTTTTTATCTTTTATACTGTATTTTTACTATATCTTTCTGTGTTTCTATATAAAATATTGTTATATTACAATTGTATATGGTATTCAGTACAGTAACTATATGTTTGTTATATAGGAGCAATAGCAATAGCAATATGCTATAGTCTGTATAGTCTATGGTATATAGCCTGCAGTAGGCTATACCATCTAGGTTTGTGTAAGTACACTCTCCAATGTTTGCATAGTGATGAAATTGCCTAATGATGCATTTATCAAATGTATCCTCACCATTAAGCAGCACATGATATATATATGGAAATGGAACAGCGTACTTTAAAACAGCCAAAAAGCCAAAAAAGAAATTATAAGGAAAATATGAAAATACTTTGATATGAATGAAAACAAAAACACAACATATGAAAACTTATAGGATAATTCTAGCATTGCTTGAAAGAAAATTCACAGATGTAAATGGTACATTTAAAAAGAATAAAAATCTCAAATAATAACCAAACCTTCTATCTTAAGCAAGTAGAAAAAGAAGAGAAAAATAAATCCAAATCAAGCAGAAGAAAGAAAATAATATTGAATGTAAATAAATAAGAGAATTTAAAAATATATAAAAATTCAACAATAAAAGTTGATTTTTTGAAAAGAGCAACAAAATTGACTTTAGCTCTACTGAGCAACAAAAAAATAGAGAGGAATCAAATTATTAAAATCAATAATTATATAAAGGCATCATTACCAGATTTACAGAATTATAAAGGATTTATAAGGGAAATTGTTAACAATACGGCAACAAATATGACCAAAAAATGGCAGCAAATTAGATAACCTGGATAGAGTAGACCAATTCTTGTACTTGAATCAGTAATCAAAACCTTTCCACAAAGAAAAGCCCAAGACCAGAAGGCTTCACTGATGAATTTTGCCAAATATTTAAGAAGAATTAACACTACTACTTCACAAATTCTTCCAAAAAATAGAACAAGAGGGAGCACTGCCTGACTTATTCTGCGAGGCCAGTATTGCTCTAATACCAAAACCTGACAAAGGCATCACCCATGTCTCTTATTAATATAGATAAAAATGTCATCAAGAAACTACTAATACACCAAATCCAGCAACATATATAAATGACTGTATATCATAAGCAACTAGCATTTATTTCAGGAATGCAAGGTTGGTTCAACATATAAAAATCAATGTAATAGGCCACATTGATAGAATAAAAGATAAAAACCAAATGATCATTTCAACAGATGCAGAAGCAGCATTTAACAAAATCCAACATCCTCTCATGATCAACATATTCGACTAGAAATAGAAATAAACTTCTTCAACCTAATAAAAGGATCTACAAAAATCCCACAACTAACATCATACTTAACGGTGAAAGACTGATCACGTTTTACCTAAAATCAAAAATAAGACTAAGATGTCTTCATTTGTCAATTCTATTCAACATTGCACTGGAGGTTCGAGCCAGAGCAATTTGATAAGAAAAAAACAAACAATCAAAGGTATCTAGATTAGAAAGGAAAAAGTAAAATGATCTCTCTTCAGAGATGATATGATCTTGTATATCTAAAAGATCTTGGAGTCTAAAAAATGTACTAAAATTTTTTAAATTAATAAATGAGTTCATCAAAGTTGTATATTGACACGAGGTTAGTATAAAAAACTCAACTATAGTTGTGGAAGAATAGTGTATTTGTTTTCTTTTTGTGCTGTAACAAATTATCGCAAACTTAGTGGCATAACATAACATGAAGTTACTCTCTTACAGTTCTGGAGGCCACAAGGACAAAATAAGTTTCATTGGGTTGAAGTCAAGGTGTTATAAGAGCTGGTTCTCTCTGGTCTCTCTAGGGGAGAATCCCTTTTTCATGTCACATCACTCTTACTCTGACCATTCTGCCTTCATCTTCCACACTTAAGGGAACTTTGTGATTACAGTGGGTCAACCTGGATAATCAAAGATAATCTCCTTATCTTAAAGTCAGCGGATTACACATTTCCATCACACCTGCAACTTTAATGGCACTTTGTCATATAACATGACATATTCATAAGTTTTTTTCTTTGTCCTGATCCTTTTCATGTTTTCTATTTTTTGACATTGTTTAAAACCTGACATTTTAAATAATTTGAAATTTCTGGAAATCAGTTTTCCTTCTAAGGTTTGTTTTTACTGCTGTTTGCTGTGTGTGTGTGTGTGTGTGTGTGTGTGTGTGTGTGTGTGTGAATTTCCTGAGGTAATTCAGTAAAGTCTGTATTCCATGTTTGGTGTGGCCACAGAAGTTTCTTCTAGATTAGCTTAATAGCCAAGTAACTATTGGTCAACTGGTGATTAAATGCTTTGAACCAGTAAGTCACCCAATCTTTGGCAAGTGTCTCTGTGTGCACGTTAGGACACATCTTTAACATTCTGGAAGTTTACAACTTAGCCTTAGCCTTTACCTCCTGCTTGTGCAAGTGCTTGAGGTCAACCAGATGCAAGAGATTAGACCCTTCTCAAGTCTTTCCTATGCATGTGCACAGCCCTCCGCTTTCATGTATGTGTCCTTCCATCCCCTTTGGACATTTCACTCTCCAGCTTTTCTATTTAGGACTAGAGAAAGTTAAAACATAAGAGTTCACTCTTCTTAGTAAGATTCAGCAATTTTTCTTGAATAAGTGCTCCTCGGGTTGATGCAAGCCTTTGGTTAAGTTCCTGTGTTCCAAAAAAGTGGATTTTAACATTCCTTCCTCTCCCCCCATATCTCTCTGCTTTTATGAAGGAGTATATTTTTGAACGTCCTTATCCTGCCATTCTGGAAGTGCTTCTATTATTGGATTTTGACTGAAATTTATTCTTGGTGTAATATTATTTATAGAAGATTTTGTATTTTAGGGTTTTATGTCCAATGCAGGACTAACACTAGGTTGTAGGTTCTTCTGAAAAAGTGATTTCAGAAATAATGAATGGTATGTGTGTGTGTGTTTGTGTATGTGTATATTTGTGAGTATGTTCCCTAAAATTACATAATACCTTCTGGGAGTATGAAAGAAAGTGACCGCATTTCTGGCCTAGCATCTTCAATTCTGTTTATTCTAATTCAACAAATATTTTCTCATTCTCTATAATGTTTCAGTTTAACTTCTGTGTCCCAGGGATACAAAGATGGGTGAGATCTAGACCTTGCCCTTAAAGAGCTTATAGCATTCCAACGGGTTTTTTAAAAATTATTTTCTTTCTACAAAAAGAGAGACAGGCCAATAGACTTAGAGGCAATACTAGTTTCACAGCAAACCAGACCTAGGTTAGAATCTTACTTCTGCCAAACAACAACAACCATAATAATGCTATTTTTACCAAATGCTTATTCTGAGATCAGAACTGTGCTGAATGCTTTATATATATTTTCTCGTGGAACATTCATGAAAACCTTTCGATGTATATTACCATCCTTTTCAAATGAGCAACTGAGGTGCTGGGAGTTTAAGTAAAATAACAGAGCAAGTATTCTGCCACACCCATACTGGAAAATAAGTCTGGTTTTAAAAGTCACATCTTGTGTACAACCAGATTCTGCCACTTGGTGGAGGAAAGCGCTTGGGCAGTGCCTTGAAATTTATTTATTTATCTATAATACATAAAATTTCACGTTAGACGATAGTTAACACTAGCAGCCACAATAGACAAGCCGTCCAGTCTTAAAAGGCTTAATGTAACAAAGATATCTTGATTTGTCTTGGTTATAATCCCATTTCAACAGAAAGCAAGCAGTCTTATGCCATTATAAAGCTATGTCATCGTACCATGTGGTTCTGAAGAGAAGGGAAGAGAGCCTAAAGGAGGTCAACTTTGCTCTTCAATGTGCAACAGCTGAAAACGTGACTTTCATTCACATTTCGCTGGCCAGAGATCAGTTATATGGCCTCAATTTAACTATGAATATAAAGGACACAGAGGATGTAGTATTTCTATAAACTGAGGAAGAGAAAACAGCATCATAAATATACATAGCATTATAATTGCCACGCACAATAGCAATACTTGACATGTGGTAGTTGCTGTTTAAAAGGTAACTGCTGTCAACATTCAAACCAAGACTTCCTCAATACAGATATATCTAAAGATCCTCTCTGTTCCAAATTTCCCTCCTCAAAATTAGCTGATCAAATATTAAGTAGGTACCTACTATATATATGGACATTCTTATAAGGGCATTTGTAAATGTGTATAAAGCTAAAATTAATAATTAAAGGTTGCTTTTACAAAGAAAATGTGGTTTTCATTGAGTTGTGGGACTGTGAGAAATATTTATTTTCTTTTTTTTTTCTTTTTTATTATTATTATTATTATACTTTAGGATTTATGGTACATGTGCGCAATGTGCAGGTTAGTTACATATGTATACATGTGCCATGCTGGTGCGCTGCACCCACTAACTCGTCATCTAGCATTAGGTATATCTCCCAATGCTATCCCTCCCCCCTCCCCCCACCCCACAACAGTCCCTGAAGTGTGATGTTCCCCTTCCTGTGTCCATGTGTTCTCATTGTTCAATTCCCACCTATGAGTGAGAATATGCGGTGTTTGGTTTTTTGTTCTTGCAATAGTTTACTGAGAATTATCCTGTATTACTTTTAGAATTATACCAAAAAAAAAATAACTACTTAAAGAAGTATGCTGTTACTTTTAATGCTTAGCTCCTTCACATAAAGGTGATAACTGTATTAAGAACAGAAGCATGATATACACCTCTGCAAAGAATATAAAGTTGAATATTATTACCTAACAGACCCATGTCAAAATTGTCTTAATAAAAGTCTACTATGTTTTTCAGATTATGAAAACAGCTACTTCTGTAGCTCGGGAAGAAAGAGGACATTATAATCTTTAGAAAGATAATATAGCAGTATCTGTATTATTAAAAATAATTTGAAATTTATACTCTTAACTTTTAGCTTATACCAAATAAAAAGTTTTCTGTGTGTGTGTATATATTATTATATATAAATATAATATAATTATATATTATATATAATATAATTATATATTATATATAATATATTATATATTATATTATGTATTATATATTATATAAATATATCTAATATATATTATATAAATATATCTAATATATATTATATATTATGTAATTATATATTTAAATATCTATTTAAATATAAAATATAATTATTATATTATATTATATATTATATATAATATATAATATAATATATAATATATAATATATAGGTATCTAATATATAATAATATATATTATATTATATATGATATAATATATTATATCATATATAATATAATATGTAATACATAATATATAATATATATTATGTATTATATAATATAATTATATATATTATATAATTATATAATTAATATTATATAGTATATATATATATTTTTTGAGATGGACTTTTGCTCTTGTTGCCCAGGCTGGAGTGCAATGGCACGATCTCGACTCACTGCAACCTCTGCCTCCGAGGTTCAAGTGATTCTCCTGTCTCAGCCTCCTGAGTAGCTGGGATTACAGGCGCCCGTCACTATGCCCGGCTAAATTTTGGTATTTTTAGTAGAGATTAGGTTTCACCATGCTGGTCAGGCTGGTCTCGAAATCCTGATGTCAGGTGATCCGCCTGCCTCGGCCTCCCAAAGTGCTGGGATTATAGGTGTGAGCCACGATGCCCAGTCCTATGAATATATATTTTTAAAAATCTAAATAATGTACTTGTCAAGGGGTTTTCATACTATGGTTTTAGGCACTACATAAATACATGAATAGGTAGCTTGTACAGTGAAGAGAGAATATGAGGTATTTTGGAGAGGTCCATTTATTCACAATTCATAAATCAGCTCCTAAGGGTAGAAGTTCTATTTAACAGGATGCTGTCAGCTCTATTTCTGCCTCAGGCAGGGAACTCAGGATAAAATGTGCCACTGTGAAATTGTTTAAACCACTAATCCCACTGCTTTCACTTATAGAGATATGTGGGGAGTTACATGTTGTTTCACATAATAAGCTGTGGTCATACAGAAGAAAATGCAACTCCAAGCATTGGCGAACTGGACATTGTATTTACATTCAAAATTATGTTACTGTTATGAAGCAGTCCTCTGGTGTAGGTAAAGACCAACTAACATATTATTAAGTAATGCAGCATGAGTTTTACTGATGTAACATTATTAACCTGAATATTGATTATGTAACTCTGCGTTTTTGTTGCCCAAAGCTGGTCTAAATGAGCCAAAAGTAGAACCTTCCTGTGGATAAGGAAGTTCAACCACTATTTTTTTTATATTGTGCAAAAAAATAAATCAAAAAGATGATTTTAAAATGGAATTCTGTTGATGTTTCTGGCCAAATTTGTTTCCCTTCTAAAACATAATCTAAAATATATTAAAAAAATAGGAAACATGCAGAATTCTCATTTTTATAAAAAAAAACAGGATGAGTTTGGCAAAATTTTAAAGTAACATTTACGTTTTATGAGCTGAGAACAGCTAGTTAACATACATTTTGAAATAATTGAATTTGGTTTTCAGCTTATAACTATCTTCATCATTTACTGGGTATGAATTTTAGACACGATTTTACCAACTAATGTTGATGGTTGCATATCATTTTTCCAAGAGTTTGGTATAATTCAGAAAACACAATTGTTGCCTCTTCCCTTCGTAGCCCATTGTGTGGCTGCCAGTTTTATAACAACGTTTGAGATATCTTTTTTTTTTTTTTTTTTTTTTTTTTGAAACAGAGTCTCGCTCTGTCGCCCAGGCTGGAGTGCAGTGGCGGGATCTCGGCTCACTGCAAGCTCCGCCTCCCAGGTTCACACCATTCTCCTGCCTCAGCCTCCCGAGTAGCTGGGACTACAGGTGCCTACCACCATGCCCGGCTAATTTTTTGTATTTTTAGTGGAGACAGGGTTTCACCATGTTAGCCAGGATGGTCTCGATCTCCTGACCTCGTGATCCGCCCGCCTTGGCCTCCCAAAGTGCTGGGATTACAGGCGTGAGCCATCGCACCCGGCTGAGCTATCTTTTTAAGTTCTCAAAATTTCTATCAATGAGAAATATGATGATAGCTAACATTTACTGAGCATATGTGTGCCTAGCAATCGTATTTGTGTTTTTCAGATATTATAACATTAGTCTTCACAATCAAACTATAAAGTAGGCATCATTATTCTTTCTATTTCGCAGAAGAGAAACCTGAAAAGACTGGCAATGGTGAGGCTAGCATTCTAAAACGAGCCACTCGTATGACCTCTACCTTGCACTGAGGTATGTTTATGTTCCCACTTTTTGGCAATGTACATTTTCTTCTTTCAGTAGTGCAAAGATAGCGCTAATGCACATTCCCTGCATTGCTCCATTCGTTTATCATTTTCAATGATTGATGAATCACTTTCAACAGCTACCAACACTTCCATCAGTCTACCAAGTAAATGGAAAGGGTGCTTTATCTTACCAATATATGACCTCAATCTAGTGGTAAATATGTAATAATGATGAGTTACACAGTGATGCAAGTTATCCATGTCCTTAAAAAAGATCTGGATAGACAAGTCCTACTGAGGAAATTAAAAGCTTAGATACAAACTGAACCAATTCCACTGTAAACAATAGATAGAAATCATCAGTTATATGTATAGTATTATTTTGAGGCAACGCAGTTATTTTGAAGACTTGCAAGTTTTTAAATGCCTTCTGTTTGTATAGTCTGCATTATATTTGTATAAAACTTACAGGGTTTCCCCATTCATTTTTTGAGTTATAAATATGTTAGACAGCATTAGTGTTGCAACAAAAAGTAGTCATTATTATTCAGGGAAAAAAAAAGAAAATATGTAGCCAACATTTAAAGAGAGTAAACACCAAGTGGAGAAGTAATTAAGCTTCCATAGACAGATGTTAGCTTGGACCCTTGCTCCTGTTTTGACTTTGGGGATTGTCTACATTTTTACCTGTTTGGTGTTATGTTCCCCTCTTGAGCTATGTCCTGTAAGCACCATTCTGCTTTTGACTCATTAAGCTTCATGGCATCCAGGTTTGACATTCACCTGACAGATCTTATTAAGAGTTTTAGCTGTTACAAAATCCATTCCCCTAATCAATTCCAACACATGGGACCTAACAATATATGCAAACATATATGTATTAACAGGTATAGTTGCTAGATTTATGCCACTTTTTAAAGTAACTTCCAATATCTATAAGTATAATTTATTATACGATGTCCTCATAGTCGGATCATTTATATATTTCATGCTTTCCTAGTACAAATCTTACTTGGTCATGGTATATTGCTCTTTTTAAACATACAACTGAATTTCATTTTCTATATCATTTTTTAAAGTTTTGCATTCAAAATAGTGAAATGGGTCTCTGTTACCGTGCGAGTACTGTATCTGTTAGGTTTAAAATTATGTTTATGTTTTATTTTTAAAACCAGTAATGAATTTCCCTTTTATTTTTTCTGTCCTTGGGCTAGGTAATGAACCTAAAAATTACCTGTTTTATTCTAACACTTTTTTTCTTTCTTTCTTTTTTTTTTGGTAAGTTTCTAAAAACTCACTCATAAAACTGCTAAAGATGGGCATGCAAGGTAAAACTTTAAAACTCAGTTTCTTCAACAGTTTTTAATCTAGTCCAGGTTTTTCTTCCATCTTGATTTAGCACTGATAATGTTTACTTTCACAGAGATTTATTATTTCCTAAAAAATTTAAGTGCATATATATATAGTATATATATATGTAACTTTCTGTGTATATAGTACTATCTCCTTCCAAGTTGCTATTTATATTACTGTTTCCTCACTTATTAATATATTTTCAGCAGTTTTCCAGGATATCTAATGTATTGTAGCTCCTCGTTATATTTCCCCTTGAGGACAGAAAAATTCTGAATTTACACATATATGTGCATGTATATATGTATATTATTTATATGTATATAAATATATAAATAATATATATAAATGTTTATATATTTTATATATATAAGTTCAGAAGTTTTCACAGGTATATAACATACATAAATATACATCCTCTTTCTATTCTAATTTATTAATTTCTAATTTTCATTGATTTATTCTTTTGCTTTTTGTATTTCATTGTTTTTTCAATTTCAATTCATAATCCACTTATTTTCTTTTTTTCTTATTTAATGATAAAGAATTTAAAGCTATGAATTTTACTCTGAATACAGCTTTGGATACATCTCATAAATTTGGTAAGTGTTGTAGTTGTAACTATTTACCAACTATGTAATGAAAGTTTATAGTTCCTCTTTGACTCAGTATTCATTTACATGTGTCTTAATAATTTATGATTAATCTCATTAATGGTTATTAATTTCATATCACTTCCTTTTATCATTGAATCTTGGTCATAAATTATGGATTGTATAATTTATACTATGAGGAATTTATGCTAGATTTTGGGTAAAGAATTTATGCCTTTTTGAAAATTGAACCATAAATGAACTCAAAAAATTTATATTCTCTCCTTGTACAGAGGTAAATATATACTGTTAATTATACTATCATATTAATTCTTCTAATTCCACTACAATTTTGTTTGCTTGACAGATTACAAGTTGAGAGAGATACCTTGAAGTCTTTGATTCTGATTATTACTTTTTTTACTATCATCTTATTTTACGAGATTTTTTGTTTTATATATTTCGACACTATATTAGCTGGATTCTCGAGTGTTAGTTATCCCCTCAGTTCATTTTTTTACCTATTAATCTTCTTTTGTCTGATATGAGTATTAGTATGCCTGTTGTATTTATTATTTAGGCACTTGAGATGTCTGCTATGATATGAGAAATAGGACAAAGAAGATTGATTGGGGTCAGTCAAGGTAAACCACAATCATGTCAAGAATAATTGACCCCCAAACAAAATTTGGATATGTCATCATTGCAGAAGAGACAGTGCCTGACAGTGTCAGCTACCATTGTAGTCAGGAATGCATCCAACTAAGAGTTAGAGAAAATATTCAACTAGAAGCAACTGAAATTAAAAATGAAGGAAATGTCAAAAGCAAAGGAAAGAAAAAAATAAGAAAAAGTATATGTGTCTTGTGTGAAGAGCATAGGAGGACAGTAAATGTTAGTATATACTGTGTCCACCCTAGGCCTCTCCCAAGAAAGCAGAATCAACCAGAGCCCAGAGCTGGACTCTGAAGACTATAATTGTATTCATTAAAAAATCAACTACAGATTAGAATATCACATTTAAATCAAACTTATTTTAGGTTTGATTTTAAATTATAGATGAAGTATACCATGAGATAGGAAATATATTATCTTCAATAATTTACTATATTTTCTTACTGACCAAATCATATAAGCCAAAGCAAAAATCAAATATTACAAATTTAAATTCCAGGAAACATAAATTCCAACAAGTTTTAATCTATCAACACTATCTGTAAGTACATATATATTTTTTCATATTCATTTGCTATTTAGTGTTGATTTGCATACAAGGATTATAAAATGTTTGTGGTCTGAGATATAAACTCTTTCAGAATGTGTTTCACCACAAATAAACCAAAATAGAGCTTTTTTTGTTGTTGTTTCTAATGATCATTTTTTCTTTTTTATTAATTCCACAAAAAGAACATTTGCTATTCAGTATCTCTCATTTAAAAACGCTTATGGTTATATTTATTTTCTCCCCTTATATTTGTCTCATGCACTGAAAAAAAGCAAACAGTATAGCAGTATTTTACTACAATTCTGCCGTAAGAAAGTGCTAAATGTAAATTAATATTATGAGTGAATAATGATGTATCTCACCTCATATTAATTTCAGTAATTGAATGGGAAAACAGGAAGATCTATTAAAAGGACCATTGCTGGTCAAACACTAATGAGAAAATCTCTGAGTCACTGGCTGTCATGGTAACAGGGCATTATCAAAATTTGATTAGTATGCCCAGTAGCTACATAAGTGATCGGCTATACTTCTAATTGTATTGTCTCTGCTTGCAACATGGGTTTTATGTTCCTAAGAGGTGAGAGGGTGGCAAGGCTCTGTTTAATTTATATACTGGATACGGAATACACTGCATGTTCATAAAGTAGGGTCAAACATCTAGTACTAAAGATAAATTATATTTTGGAAAGATTTTCAAAAGTTAAAAACAAACTTAGTTTACTCTTGTCATTAACTTACAAATTTCTAAATTTAAATAAAAATTTTTTATCTAATTTCATAGACATTCATAGCAAAGATAAAAGAAAAACTGATTTTAAAAAGGAGTTTAGTGAAAACATGAAAATAAATGATAAGAAATCTTCCCAAGAACAAAATTTCCAAATAGAATGGTTTAGAAAAGCACCAAGAACTATGGGTTACCAAAAGTAATCAGGCCAGAGAGTTTTAGAAAGAAGCAGATTTAAGAAGTATGATGAGCAGAAAACAGGATTGGCAGTGGGAATGGGCCACAAGGAACTATGGACAGTTTTCCATCTGTGTCTTTAAGAATGTTCTCCCTTCTGTGCCCTTGGTCTTTTAGGTACAAATGAATTTAGGTTCAGTGAATTTCAAAAATTACAGGGCCCAGTGTTCTCAGTATTGCTTTGTTCTTTTTAATATCTTGTGTGTCACTGAATTTTTAGAGAAATTGATCACTGCTATCTGATCCTTTTTGGTACATAAATTAATTCTAAAAGGAAAACTCCAAAGATTAACAAAGGTAAATTCTGGTATGCATTATTGACTAGAAATCTCTGTGCCTTGTCAGGGCTCGTGAGCACAAGGAATGTTAATAATGCTTGTCCTGAGAAGCTTATTACTCTGGTTAAATGCATAAGCATGTGGACTAAGTTTTACATGTACCAAATATCAAAAACAATCAAAAGTCAATATAATGAAAACCAAATGGGAATTTGTCTATACACTTCGAAATTCAGTGCAGGGTGTGTTGTTGCAGAAGGAAAAACATCATCAAAGACAGCAGAGTGAGCAGACAGAGTAAACAGGCACATTCCTGGAGAGATTAGGCTATTTCTAGGGGTCCTGTGCACTGACCTGGGATGGAAGCAGCAGTCTGAAAGCCAGTCAGTGTGGCCAAATCCCGTGAGAAGCACATTGCATTTGGGAAGGCCCAACACCTTCCAGAGTCGGTCCTCGCCACAGGAGACTAGGATGTCTTTGTGGGGGTGCATGGAGACACTGTGCAAGGAAAAAGAAAAAAGAGTTATGGGGAGATAATAGCAAATGTTTTCAGAATGTGAATAAATGAAATGGCAGTGATTATCCGATTTCAGCAAGGCAGGATAGTTTTGAGAGTACTGGCCCCAAGGTAAGAGGAAGCAGATTCTGCATCCTGCTATAGCTCTAACACTAGTAGCTTTCTGATCATCAATCTAATCAGCTTCATTGGATCTCGGATTCCTCATTTGCAAGACAAAGTAGTTAGTTTAGGTGATGGTGCATATCTAATTCTGGTTTGAAAAGAGTAATTCTGGTTTTTCTTTTTTTTTTTTTTTCTTTTATTATTATTATCATTATTATCATTATTATACTTTAGGTTTTATGGTACATGTGCGCAATGTGCAGGTAAGTTACATATGTATACATGTGCCATGCTGGTGCGCTGCACCCACCAACTCGTCATCTAGCATTAGGTATATCTCCCAATGCTATCCCTCCCCCCTCCCCCCACCCCACAACAGTCCCCGAAGTGTGATGTTCCCCTTCCTGTGTCCATGTGTTTTTCTTTAAGGGAAGAAAAATTATGCCAATGGTATTTTTATGTTGGGATATTTGGACCAGTGGTCATGGTTACTATAGAACATCAACATTCTTTTCAAACTATAATATGTCTTAAATTAGCCATTATCCAGGAAAAGATCATGAAACATAACCACATTATCATAGTTCTGTAATAAATATTATAAATAAAACATTAACTCCATGGCCCACTATCTACACAAAGAGAAGGAACTAAAATTCTATCCTACATTACCACTTAAACTGGCTTCAGTCAACGCACAGTACACAAATTACAGTAATGAATTCAAGATACATAAGGCAATTCCCACTCTATAAGGCATAGAGGGAAATGAGAAAGAAGTATGTAAGATTAATGATTAACACATTAAGCACTATTATTTGAACTGGACTCTGATCACTGGCTATTTTAATACTGGAGCTCAACTATTTTAAAATCAAAAGTCTACAAGGTTAATGCTTGATATTTTATCTATGGCAATGCTTTAATCTTATTTGTATAAAGTTTCATCTACGCCTTGCAATGTAATGGGAACAGATGTGTCCAATGTTAAGCACCTATTAAAATTCCAACCTAAATATTAGTAACAAATTGTTCAATTTCAATTTGGCCATCTAAATTCAAAGACAATAATACATTTACTTGCCTATGTGGTGCGGTAAGACATATGATGATTTAAAAAACAGCGATCACATGTTCATTTTTCCCTTAGTCTATTCTATAAATGGCCTTGTTCTTTTCTTCGGCAATATGGATTTTAAGAAACACATTTCCCAAAGAAATCATGGCTCTAGTCCACACCAACATGGCTAACTAACTCCAGGCTTATATGAGAGCAAAACATTTCTCATTATTTATCCCTTACATTAATATCATTAAACTCTAAAATTATCAACTGAAAAATTATTTTGAAATTAGACCTACACAGTTTTGGGAATCTACTGGCTTCAGCACTAGCAGCATTCAGGTCAAAGCCAGGTAACCACTATGGGCATGGCCTTCTTTCTAGTGAAACATTGTTTCATTTTTCTCCAGCATTTTGCTGCTCAAAATAAACACAGTGGAAGGGAAATTATTCATTTTGCAATTCATCACAATGTTGGTTTGTGACTTTCAGAAGGCCAATTCAAGTAAAGAATTTATTAGAGCTCAAACCGGATAGAAGATACATTTATAGAACTTAATTAGAAGAAAAATATGATGAGAGGTAAAAAATGTCAGATTAAAATGAATTCTGTATTCAAATACACACAAGAAGGCAAACTGAATCCTTGAAGCTACTGAGTATGATGTATGTTGGCTCACAGCTTTCCTGGCAGACACATGCACACTTGACCAGATGATAAATTACCCTCTTTAAGTGAAGATAACTAAAATCACTGATGTTTTTACAAACTTTGAAAGATAAGTTTCCAAAATGACTTTTGTGAGAGGAACTATTTGAAGAAGTTAAGGCAAAAATATAAATACAAACCCACTGATAGCTAATCAGCTTTGGAAGTACTTTTTTCTGACTCTTCTCATCCCCTCCCCTATGTGGCCTCCTCTGTGACACCTTAAACAACTTTGACTCCCATTCCACAAGGACTGATCCTCCTAATCACACTCTGATTTGTCCATATATTCCTTTTCTAACACTGGCATAGATACATACATGTACACACACATATGTGTATATATAGAGATACACACACACATACACATATATATATGTAAATGACTTTTGTGGATAATTCTACACACATTTCAGCCAGGCATAAAATGTTCTTTAGCTGAATAGAAATATTTTCAGCATATATAGAAAGGAATTTAATGCTTTGATAATTTATTAATAAATACATGGTTTTGAATTATTATGCAATAAGTGCATCAGCAAATACTGGGACATAGCGATAAAGACCCCCAGTGAGGAGTTCCAAATCTCAGTTCAAATCACTCCTATGGGGGGGAAGCAGTTTAAGGGCCATGGACCAGAAATATTTTCCCACGTACAGAAATTATGTTATTCTCAACTCCATAATGAGACGTAACTGTCATCATCATCATCATCATCATCATCATCATCATCAACTAATGGTAATGATATTTAACACTGTTTGAAAATATAATGTGCCCCATACCTGGTACTAAATGCTTAGTTCTCACAAGTGAAATGAAAGCTCAAAAGAGCCAGGGTTCATATCTGTATTATTTGCTGTATGCTCAACCCCAATAGTAGCTGGCATATAGTAGCTATTCAATAAACATTAATCAAATACATGACTTAGTGACTGATGTTGGTACTATCAGTATTGTTATTTTATGCCATAGTAAACAGAGTTAGTAGAGATACCATGTAAATTGCCCAAGCTTACATCTGGTAGTGAATGGAAGCCAACTTTGAACCCAGGATGACTTGGCTTTAAGACTCATAATTTTAGCTACTCCTGCTTAGTATGAATCTTCAATCATTTATTATTTCTATGTGTACTATAAACATCAATAATTCCTGTTACAGAGCTTGGATGTAACTATTATCATTCCCAGTAAATGCTTAAGTCATTTAGTCATTATTAATCCCTGAGGTAAAGAACCTATTTAGGAATTTCCAGTGTATTGTATCAGAGCTGGGTACCACCAGACACAATATTCTTAGAGGGGGTAGAAGACCCTGCTCTTTACAGTTAATATGCTCTGGTACTGCAGGAGAAACCAAGGGAGGAGAGCCTCTCCTACAATCTGTCTACATAAGTTTTTGTGCAGATGTACATGCTGCATTTAACAAGATCTTTAAGATCTTTAACTCATTTTCTTGTGCTAATAGTACAAGTCTGGTATTATACATCAAGTTGTCAGAGGGCATTGACTTTTTTTTTTTTTTTTTTTTTTTTTTGAGACAGAGTCTTGCTCTGTTGCCCAGACTGGCGAGCAGTGGTGTGATCTCGGCTCACTGCAACCTCCCCATACCAAGTTCAAGCAATTATCCTGCCTTAGCCTCCTGAGTAGCTGGGATTACAGGTGCGTGCCACCACGTCCGGCTAATGTTTGTATTTTTAGTAGAGATGGAATTTCACCATGTTTATCAGGCTGGTCTCAAACTCTTGACCTCATGATCCGCCCACCTCGGCCTCCCAAAGTGCTGGGATTACAGGCATGAGCCACTGCGCCCGGCCGACTTTTTATTTTTTATTTTCATAGAGGTCTCTAAAAATAAATGTAGAACAATACTTAATAATCATTGATTCCAAAGGCTTTTAATTCATTAAAAGTTTACCCAGTTATACTTAGGGCTCAACTTTAACCATTCTGTTTACCTCTGAATCAGTTTTTGAAGAAGCTGAAGAATAGGAGTAATAACTAATACTTTATAGGATTCAGTTCCTCTTCCCAAAATTGCATACATAAATTCATTCAATGGCTATAATACAGGCTTACCTTGGAGATACTCCAGGTATCAGACAATCTTGGTTTCAGACAATCTCAATAAAGTGAATATCACAATAAAGCAAGTCATATCAACTTTTTGGTTGCCCAGTACATATAAAAGTTATGTTTACCCTATACTATAGTATATTAAGTATATAATAGCATTATGTCTAGACTGACAATGAAAAAATACTTTATTGCTAAAAAATGGGGCTGATCTTAACATTCATCCAGTCATAATCTTTCTGCTGGTGGAGGGTCTTGCCTTGATGTTGATGGCTGCTGACCAATCAGAGTTGTGGTTCCTGAAGGCTAGATGGTTGTAGCAATTTCTGAAAATAAGACAACAATGAAGTTTGCCACATTGATGTACTTTTCATTTCAAAAAGATTTCTCTGTAGCATGTGATACTGTTTGATACCATTTTACCCACAGTGGAACTTCTTTCAAAATTGGAGTCAACCCTCTCAAACATCTTTATAAAATATGTTTATGAAATATTTTAAATCCTTCATTGTTATTTCAATAGTGTTCACAGCATCTTCACCCAGGAGTAGATTCCATCCCAAGAAACTACTTTCTTTGCTCATCAATAAGAAGCAACTCTTTATCCATTCAAGTTTCATCATAAAATTATAGCAATTGAATCGCATTTTCAGGATGCACTTCTAATTATGGTTCTTTTGCTATTTATAACACATCTGATGTGACTTCCTCCAGGGAAGTCTTAAACCTCTCAAAGTCATCCATGAGAGTTGGCATCAACTTCTTTCAAACTTCTGTTAATGTTTATATTTTGATATCTTCCTATAAATCATGAAAGTCTCTTTCCAGAAGGTTTCAGTTTACTTTGCCCAGATCCATCAGAGGAATCACTGTCTATGGCAGCTATAGCCTTACAAAACGTATTTTTAAAAAAATAAGAATTGAAAGTTGAAATTACTCATTGATCCACGGGAAGCAGAATTGATGTTCTGTCAGCAGGCATGAAAATAACATTTGTCTCCTTGTACATCTTCATCACAGTTCTTGAGTGACCAGGTGAATTTTCAATGAGAAGTAATATTTTGCAAAGAATCATTTTTTTTCTGAACAGTAGGTCTCAAAGGTGGGCTTAGAATATTCATTAAACCATGTTGTAAACAGATGGGCTGTCATCTAGCTTTTGTTGTTACATTTATAAATCATAGGCAAAATAAATTTAGCATAATCTTAAAGATCCTAGGATTTTCAAAATGGTCAATGAGCATTGGCTTCAACTTAAAGTTACCAGCTGCATTAGCCCCTAACAAGAAAGTCAGCCTGTCATGTGGAGCGCTGAAGCCAAGCATTGACTTAACCTCTCTAGCTTTAAGAGTTTTAAATAATATATTCTTCCAATAAAGGGCTGTTTATGCTGAATAATTTTTTTTTTTTTTTTTTTGAGACGGAGTCTCTCTCTGTCACCCAGGGTGGAGTGCAGTGGAGTGATCTCGGCTCACTGCAACCTCCGCCTCCCGGGTTCAAGCAATTTTCTGGCTTCAGCCTCCTGAGTAGCTGGGATTTCAGGTGCCCACCACCATGCCTGGCTAATTTTTGTATTTTTGATAGAGACGGGGTTTCACCATATTGGCTAGGCTGGTCTCTAATTCCTGACTTCAGGCGACCCATCCTCCTTGGCCTCCCAAAGTGCTGGGATTACAGGTGTGAGCCACGACATCCTATGCTGATGATTTTTTAGCTTAGCCACCTTCATTAATTATCTTAGCTACATCTTCTGGATAACTTGTTATAGCTTCTACTTCAGCACTTGTTACTTCACCTTACACTTTTATGTTATGGAGATAGCTTCTTTCCTCAAACCTCATGAACCAAACTGCTAGCTTCAAACTTTTCTTTTGTAGCTTTCTCACTTAACAGCCTTTGTAGAATTGAAGAAAGTTAGTTAGGGCCTTGCTCTGGATTTGGCTTGGGCTTAAGGGAATGTTGTGGCTGGTTTCATCTTTTATATAGATCACTAAAACTTTCTCATGTCAGCAATAAGGCTGTTTTGCTTTCTTGTCATTTGTGTGTTCACAGGAGTAAACCTTTTAATTTCCTTCAAGAATTTTTCTTTTGCATGCACAGCTTGGCTAGCTGTTTGGCTTAAGAGGCTCAGCTTTCAGTCTATCTCAGCTTTCACCATACCTTCCTTACTACACTTAATCATTTCTAGCATTTAATTTAAAGTGAGAGACATGCAACTCCTCCTTTCACTTGAACATGTAGAGACCATTGTAGGGTTATTAAGTGGCCTCATTTCAATATTGTTGTGTCTCAGCAATAGGGAGGCCTGAGGAGGGGAAGAGAGACAGGGAAATGGCCAATTGGTGGAACAGTCAGAACAAACACAACATTTATGGATTAAGTTTGCGGTCTTATATGGGTGTGGTTCTTGGCATCCCAAAAGAATTAAAAGAGTAACATCAAAGATGACCAATCATACATCACCATAACAGATAATAATGAAAAAGTTTGAAACATTGGAAGAATTATCATAATGTAGCACAGAAATATGAAGTGAGCTCACACTGATGGTAACAAAATGGTGCTAATAAATTTGCTTCATGCAGGGTTGCCGCCAACCTTCATGATGATGTGGTTTGGCTCTGTGTCCCCACCCAAATCTCACCTTGAATTGTAATAATCCCCACATGTCAAGGGCAAGACCAGGTGGAGAAAAGTGAATCATGGGGGTGGTTTCCCCCATGCTGTTCTCATAATAGTGAGTTCTCATGAGATCTGATTGTTTCATACGGGGCTTCCCTCTTCACTCTGCTCTCATTCTCTCTCTTGCTGCCCTGTGAAGAGGTACCTTCCACCACAGTTTTAAGTTTCTTGAGACATCCCCAGCCATGCAGAACCATGTGGCAATTAAACCTCTTTCCTTTATAAATTACCCAGTCTTGGGTATGTCTCTACAGCAGCGTGAGAATAAACTTATAAAGTAAATTGGTACCACAGAGAATGGGATGCTGCTGTAAAGATACCTGAAAATGTGGAAGCAACTTTGCAACTTGGTAACAGGCAGAGTTTGGAACAGTTTGGAGGACTCAGAAGAAGACATGAAGTTGTGGTAATGTTTGGAACTTCCTAGAGACTTGTTGAGTGGCTTTGACTAAAATGCTGCTACTGATATGCACAATGAAGTCCAGGCTGAGGTGGTCTCAGATGGAGATAAGGAACCTCTTGGGAACTGGAATAAACGTGACTCTTTCTATGCCTTAGTAAAGAGACTGGCAGCATTTTGCCCCTGCCCTGGAGATCTGTGGAACTTTAAACTTGAGAGAGATGATTTAGGGTATCTGGTAGAATAAATTTCTAAGCAGCAAAACATGTGACTTGAGTGCTCTTAAAAGCATTCAGTTTTATGCATTCACAAAGATATGGTTTGGAATTGGAACTTATGTTTAAAAGGGATGCAGCGCATAAAAGCTTAGAAAATTTGCAGCCTGATGATGAGATAGAAAAGAAAAACCCCTTTTCTGAGGATAAATTCAAGCTGGTTGCAGAAATTTGCATAAGTAATGAGGAGCCAAATGTTAATCACCAAAATGATGGGGAAAATGTTTCCAGGGCATGTCAGAGGTCTTCATAGCACTCCTTCCCATCACAAGCCCAGAGGCCTAGGAGGAAAAAATGGCTTCATGAGCCGGGCCCAGGGCCTTGCTGCTTTGTGCAGTCTTGGGACTCGGTGCCCTGCATCCCAGCAATGACTAACAGGGGCCAACATACGGCTCAGGCCTTTGCTTCAGAGGGTGCAAGGCCCAAACCTTGGCAGCTTACATGTGTTGGGCCTGCAGGGGAGCAGAAGTCAAGAATTGGGGTTTGGGAACCTCTGCCAAGGTTTCAGAAGATGTATAGACATGCCTGGATGTCTAGGCAGAAGTTTGCTCTAGGGTGGCTTCCTCATGGAGAATCTCTGCTAGAGCAGTGTGGAAGGGAAATGTGGGTTTGGAGCCCCCCTCACAAACAGTCCCAACTGGGGCATTGCCTAATGGAGCTGTGAGAAGAGGGCCACTGTCCTTCAGACCCCAGAATGGTAGGTTTACTGACAGCTTGCACTGTGCACCTGGAAAAGCTGCAGACACTCAATACCCATGAAAGCAGCTGGGAGGGGGTTGTACCCTGCAAAGCCACAGAGGTGGAGCTTCCCAAGGCTATGGGAGTCCACCTCTTGCATCAATGTGACCTGGAGGTGAGACATGGAGTCAAAGAGATCATTTTGGAACTTTAACATTTAAAGATTGCCCTACTGGATTTTGGACTTGTATGGCACCTGTAGCCCCTTTGTTTTGGCCAATTTTTCCCATTTGGAATGGGTATATTTACCAACTGCCTGTATCCCCACTGTGTCTAGGAAGTAACTAACTTGCTTTTGATTTTACAGGCTCATAGGCAGAAGGAACTTGTCTCAGATGAGACTTTGGACTTGGACTTTTGAGTTAATGCTGAAATGAGTTGAGACTTTGGGGGACTGGGAAGGACATGACTGTGTTTTGAAATTTGAGGTTATGAGATTTGGGAGGGACCAGGGGTAAAATGATATGGTTTGGCTCTGTGTACCCACCCAAATCTCACCTTGAATTATAATAATCCCCACATGTCAAGGGCAGGACCAAGTGGAGAAAATTGAATCATGGGGGTGGTTCCCCCATGTTGTTCTGATGACAGTGAGTGAGTTCTTATGAGATCTGATGGTTTCATATGGGGCTTCCCTCTCCACTCTGCTCTCATTCCCTCTCCTGCTGCCCTGTAAAGAGGTGCCTTCTACCGTGATTGTAAATTTCCTGCAACCTCCCCAGCCATGAAGAACTGTGAGCCAATTAAACCTCTTTTGTTTATAAATTTCCCAGTCTCAGTTATGTCTTTATAACAGCGTGTTAACTAATACACTTAAGTTAGAAAAAAAAAAAGCAGTATCTATGAAATGCAACAAAGTGCAATGCGAAAAAATGAGATATTCTTGTTCTCCTATGAGTTATGTTTACCACTATCCCCATATTTCCAGGTGGAGGAACTGGGACACAGAGAGGTTAAGTGATCCACCCAAGGTAACAAAGCTAGGAAGTGGTAAAGCCAGAATACGTGAACTTGAGTGAACTGTCTCAAGTCCATATCTTTAAGTAGAGTTAGCTCAATACCTCCGTTGACTTTTCCTTTTTTAGATGAAAGCAAGAGCAGAGAATGTTGTTTTATGTATGTCTAGGGTACTTATTCGGATGCATTTTGAAGTTTCTAAAGAACTGGTGTTTTGGCATTTTCTAACCATGTGGAAAAAGTTGTAACTATTGTCACTTGCTATTTTCTGAAAATTGTCTAGATTCAGGGTGGTGGTGGCACGGATCAAGCAAAGATAATTGCTAAAGAAACACTTATGGTCTAAAGCAGAGGTTGGCAAACGTTTTCCGAAAAGGACCAGAGAGTAAATATTTTAGGCTATGGGCCATATGTTATCTGTTGTAACTTTTCAGCTCTGCGGTTGTAGCATGAAAGCAGACATAGACAAAACATAAATGAATGATTAAGGATGTGTTCCAACAAAACTTTAGTTACAAAACCAGTTGGTGGGCTAGGTTTGGCCTGTGGGCCATAGTTTGCTGATCCCTAAACATTTGCATGACATGGGGTAGACTAATATTTAAAAGTGGTGGCTCTGAAGTGAGATGTGAGTTTGAATTCTTGTTCCAGTGTTAGCTAGCTAGACATTCTTGGATAAATTTCCTTATTAACAATTTTGTCAGGTACCTCACCTGAAAAAATGGGACTACTATAGTATTCATCACATAAGCTTATTATGGGAATTTTTAAAGTTAATACTTGTACAGGACTTAGAATAGTGCTAGACACATAGTGAAAATTTAGTGAACATTATCATAGCACAGAGAGACAAGGTCTCTGGGGCCTGCCTGCCTAGATTTGAAGAATGGCCCACAACTTAATTACTAGCTGATTATGTTGTACAACCCAGCTTTCTTATTTGTGAAAACAGGGTAAAAATACTGATCCATCAGGGCATTTGAGTATAAAATAAATTGATATATATGTAAAGTAGTTAGAACAATTATCTGAACGTTTGTCAGGTTTCCACAAATGTCAACTATTATTACTATTATTCAACATTATTGAACTTCATTGTAATTTGGCCGTTCATATAGTTAACATCTATCATTCATACGCTTTTCTTTTAAAGACCATTGGTAGGACATTCACTACTTAAAACTGTAGATATTTACAATTAAATGATGTTTTCTCTTAGTTTTGATAAACATTGGACATTACTGTGTTTTATATGATGTTAAGTCACTCTCTGGCAAAAATGTAGCCATCATAAATAACACTTTCACAAGTGAATATAAGGGAATTTTGTGGTTGTTTCTTTCATGATAGGGACTTCAGGAACACACTGAGGGAAATAGTGGAGAGTATGTACAGATTCACTCCTATCCTTACTTGCACATATGCAACTAGCACAAAGTAGTTGCTAATTTGGGGGAAAAGCTCATTTTAGACCCTGGGCATGCAGAGCTGAAGACAGCAGGATACCCTTCCTCAAGCTTTGTCCGCAAATAGGTCTCCGTCTTGTAACCATAAAATGACTATCATCCTCAAAGATGTCATCCCAAAGTTCTAATAAATAAGAATAATAAGCTTTTGCTTAATTTCTTCCTGGCACCTGCCCTAAGTGCCACAAAGTCATTTTACTTCAAACTTTGAATATAAGCTTTCTACTTCCCTTTAACTTACTATTAATTGTAATTACAAGATTCAAAAATAAAGGCTCTGTCACCACGTTCCTAAGTTAATAAGCTTATAAGTAAGGTGAAAATCGTACAGGAACACATCTTAGAGATTCAAGAAAAGACAATGTGGGTGAATGCTAGTCCTGCTTCTTAATCAAGTCATGCCCTAATGAAGTATCCATAAAATGTTTTGTTAAACAATATACCAGGCATGTTACATAAAATATTATGTTCTGGTAGAGATTTTTTTCATTTATAATAGGACACATTTCTTATAATAGACCACATGATATATACTTCAAAAGCTCTCCTCTCTAATTGAAATTGTTCTTCCCAGTAGTGGCATTACACAAGGATATTTTGGAGGGAGTATGTATAGGTGTATGGAGAACAATATTAATTATCAGTATTATCAGTAGAGTCAGTGACATAAGAATCCACTGTTAGACTTTTCAAAAGAAAAGAATATTAATCCAAAAAAAGGTTGTCACAAGAAAGACTAATTAGATACCCTTGTCTTCCCTTTAGGTTATTCAGCATTGTAAATGTTTCCTTCACTTCAGTTCACAGGCTCTAATTATTGCCACAGCAGAAGATGCACAGTGGGTGGAAAATAAATCAGTATCAAAATGTGTGCCCTGTGAACATTAGATGACCACTCAGGTACTTGTCCTTAAAGACAATACACACTCACAGATTACGTATGCTTTTATTCAGGTTGCCAGGACAAATAAATAAAAAGGAGTTGTCTGACTGTTGCTCAGCTAGTAACTGAATCTTATATCATGATGTGCATCAGCATTTATATAAAGTATTTTAACATGGAATTTTTTTATTATTCCAGCAAATACGTGTTTATAGCCTATGATGTAGTATGCAATACAGAGGCATCACCTCAGGAAACTTACCTATATGTAGGGGAGAAAAAATAACAAAATAACTGAACAAAATAACTCAGCTATGAAGAAAATGTAGTAAAGTGATATAATAATTTGGGGGAGAATGTTATTTTTGATGAGGTCATCAGGGGAGCCCACATTGAAAACATGACCTCCTAGCTGAGACCAGGAAGAAGTACCTTTAGGATGGTCTAAGGGCAGATGGTTTCAGTCACAGGAGACTGCAAGTGCAAAAGTGTTAAGGCTGCAAGGAGGTGGTGCACTCAAGGGACAGACGGAAAGCCAAGGTGACTAAAGAGAACAAGCAAGGAGGACTGTGTTGAGGATGGATAGGGAGCGAGAGAAAGGCAAGTACCAAAGTCATATAGGGCTTTTAGACTGAAGAAAGACGACTAAATTTCTCCTAAGATCATTTCATGGTTTTAAGTAGGAGAATTATATATGATTAATATATTTTAAAAAGATATCTGTAGCTGCTCTGTGGAAAATGGAAAGTGAGAAACAAGAGAAGAAACTAGGACACTAACCTGGAGAGTACAGTAGCCACCCAGATCTATTTAAACTACGGCTCCTCATCATCATGGCAGATGCCGCTTTTGTATATTGGTATTTTCACCACTACCTTCAGGAAAGGTCAACTCAGAGTTGTCCTCACCATTAAAACATATTTATTAAGTGTACTTAAAAAGTGCCAAGGTGAAATGCAAATGCAATAAAAGTCACAAAACAAATGTGTATACAAAACACGGTAATTTAAAATCTGTCAAAATAAGATAGTGGATCTTATTCATTTTCAGAAGACAGCAAAGTAAATGTGAAAAAAATGAAATCTTAATACTTCCCTAGCATTTTAAGTTTTAAATATTATGAGATTGTAGGTTTTCTTCAAAGCAGAGCAGGACTTACATCATTAGGATCTGGAAAGTAGCACTGTCCTTTCATTTTTTACTAGAGTGGAGCATTTTTACAGTTTTTTTTCACAGTTTGTGGACTTATTAATAATGCCCTAGAGGGTAGTCATAAAAGCTAAAGCTTCAGTTTTCTTTTCTTGTTCAATGGTCTTCCAACCTTATATGTATTGTACATGCCTTGCCACCTGGCTGGTAGTGCTAATCCCAATCATTGGCAAGGTAAGAGGCAGCTGAGACTGGAATATCTATTCTGGCTCAAATGTAGGGAAAGGCCTTATGTAGTGACTTAGACCTAATAGATACTCAACGATACTGCGATTAAAATTCACTCATCTTATAGAACATTGTAACATTCAACCAAATTATTAGTTTACTTTTAAGAGGGAGTCTCGCTCTGTCCCCCAGGCTGGAGTGCAGTGGCGCAATCTTGGCTCACTGCAACCTCTGCCTCCTGGGTTAAAGTGATTCTTCTGCCTCAGACTCTCAGGTAGCTGAGATTACAGGCGCCTGCCACCATGCCTGTTTTTTGTATTTTAGTAAAGATGGGGTTTCATCATGTTGGTCAGGCTGGTCTGGAACTCCTGACCTCAAATGATCTGCCCGCCTCAGCCTGCCAAAGTGCTGGGATTACAGGTGTGAGCCACCACGCTGCCCCATATTATTAGTTTATAGATTCAACCCAAATCTTTTTAAACATCGTATCAATTGGTCTTTCTCGCCCCACGTAAAACTTTCCACACAACTTTCTAAAAACTTGTATTTTATTCTTAAATTAGATAGCAACATTTTAGACTTCTGAACTAAAATTTTAGTTTAATTCTGAATATAAACACTTCTCTAGGAAAAGTCTTCAGGTTGGATAAAGTCAAATTTTAGCTAACTATGATTAAATTAATTATTAAATAAGGGTAATACTATTTTGGCCTTTTAAATATACTAATATAAATGTTCTTTGGAAATTAGTAGACTGATATGTTATGAGAAAAAAATCCAAAGTGAAAATAAAAATATAAAGATTTACATTTTATAACATTCAACTCAAAAATCGTTTATGGAAAGTCAACATATAAGCAAATAAGCAGCCTAATAATGTTTCCTAAGTCACCACTGACCAAACCTCATCAACACATATTCTTTTGCCCTCCTGTCTCCCATCCCTCTTTCTACCCAGAAGAAAATCATAAAAAAATAACAGAATTTCTCTTCCCAAAAGTGGGTCTTAGAAACTAGAACCCATCTGCCATAAAACCTGCAAGCCATAAAACCTTCGCTTCGTTTCCTTAAAGACCTTCATTCCAGAGAGGTCCTGCCCTGTACTCAAAAAGAAGAAATGCCATACAGGCAGGCCAGAAGAATCTGAATCGTCAGGCCTCTCTGTGTTTCCCCTTCCAGTTTATTACCACTACAGCACAGCCTTTTGTCCAATGACATTTCTACTCGACTGTCCATTCTTCATCAAACCTAAACATAGACAGTTTTCCCTGGGTTTTAGCTTTTCATTTTTGAAGTTTTCTGTGTCATGTAAAACTTGGATTAAACAAATTTGTTTTGCTTTTCTCTTATTAATATGCCTTTGTTATAGTAGTGCTGGTCCTGACCCTTATAAAGAAAGGTATCACATCCTTCTAGTTTTCCTACAATCCACACAATGTCATTTCCATTTCCTTCAAAGTTATTCAACTTTCTAATACGTAAAAGAAATACCATTTCAAAACACACAGATTAAACTAAAGGAAATTTGTAAACTCCAGAGACAGGAGAATCAAGACCTACTATTTTGGTTAATGAAATGAGGACAATCAATGAAACAGGTGAACTACTTCCAGATTTATGAAAATATCTCCTGGAACCTTCCTGCTACCTTAGCAGCTGAACATTTTACGCTACATAGTTTTATATATACTGTGCTTCATGTTACGAAATCACCGCACTTCTTTATGATTTAACAAGTTTGGGAAGTTACATTACACATTTATGTTCTAAAGAAATCCATTTCAATAATAAAGTTTATTTGGTTATTTCATGTTTCAGCAATTTATAAGAATTTTGTGTTGTTACGAATGTAAAATGTTCCATTTCATATCTCCTTATTATATTAGTGACAGAGAGTAGATTCTCTGGAATGACAGTCAAACTTCCTTACGTTAAGGACTTTAACATGAAAAATCTCTTTTCTAGGAGAATATTTAGAAATATAAACTACATATAGTCTAGAAATAATTGGAAGAATTACAACTGGAGACATAAAATTCAGGTAAATTTACATGCTGAGGTATAGTATAGAATTCACTTCAGTGTGGCTCCAATTTATTAGATACCACCAAGCCAATGTGATTATTATAATGACATATAAATAATGACTTTTTTGTATCTATTTTATAAATCAATTAGAAAGCCAATACTAGTTGTTGTTTTTTTTTTTTTATCATTGAAGTATACTCATCAAACTTAAGCACTTTCACAAAATAAACTGTTATGGTTTGGACATGTTTTGTTTCCAACAAATCTCATGTTGAAATTTTTTCCCCAGTTTGGTGGTGTTGGGAGGTGGAGCCTAAGTAGGAGGTGTTTGGGCCATGGGGGTGGATCCTTCATGGATGTCGTGGTGCCATTCCCACGGTGGTGTGTTAGTTCTAACTCTATTAGTTCCTGCATGGGCTAGTTCTTAAAAAGAGCCTGGTACCTCCCCACTCTTTCTCGTTTCATCTCCTGCCGTGTGATCTGTACATAAGCTGGCTCTCTGTCACCTTATGCCAAGAGTGACAGCAGCCTGAGGTCCTCACCAGATGCAGATGTACAACCTTGAACTTTCCAACCATCCAGAATTGTGAGAAGAATACATCTTTTTTTTCTGTATAAATTACCCACCCTCAGGTATTGCTTTATAGCAACACAAACCCATAAGGTTTGGAATTTGAGGCATATATTGAAATTAACAAAAGTTATATATGTCAATCTGAGTCTCAATTTCTACACTAAAAAAATTCCTAAGACTGTGAATAAGTTTCTATTATCATATTTCATTTGCGTCATAGGCCACGCGCAGAAACTGTTGTGAACAAGAGGAATAGATCAAATGTCTGGGTTTGGCACTCACTATATGTAATTTGAGATGCTGGCAAGGGGAAGCTGAAGAGCTGCAAGGGGCGATAACTTGCATCAGTTTCCAGTAGATGGGAGAAAGGATATAGGAATGGGAAGAAGGGAACAGGGGTATAAACTGGGATTATAAAAACACTTTGATAAAGTTGTTAAAAATTACTCCACGAACACAAATAAGTTGAATTCAGGAGTGGCAACCAGATAGATATAACTAGAATAGACAAATGGAACAAAAAGTACATGTTTAAGGGGAAGGATTGGGCGGCCAATTCAGCCAAGGTGGAAATGGATGAACATATAAGGCTGTGAGACATAAATCCAAAAAAGGAAGCTGAGTATCCAGAAATGGGTTCAAACAATGACAAATTAAGAAAACCAAGCAACAGACCTGAAATGAGCCCTGATAATCTGTCATGCAGTAGGACACCACTTCATTGTCTTTTACTTCCGTGCAGTTATCTCTGCATCTTAAATTCTGCTGACATCTTTTTTCTTCTAATTCATGTGAAACAAGCAAAAATAAAGAGATGTCTATTGACTCCCATCTACTCACTATGGGTAGGAAAAGAGCACAGAGGGAGCATCGAAACAGCAACTTGCTACAATCCAGACAAGAGCTAGAGCTTCCATTTTTACAAGCCAAACAGGAGTGACTCCACAGATATTCAGCTGCATAATTTATTATCTACACTGAGTTTTACCAAATTCAGGGAAATAAATAAAAGGTATGCACCATTTCCAATTCTCTCAATCACACAGCTTAATCATCTGTCCTTTAATAAATAACTCAAATTATTTGCCTTATTTCAGCACTGAATGTCTGCAGCACATACCCCTCTCAAAATTACCCAAAGCTTCCTCTATAACATATGGCACTGCCTTCAGCTACTTTTTGTGTTATATGTCTGTGTGTGTCATTTGTTTATATTATAACATTTTGTTATCCTTAGCAAGGAGAGAGAATCTCACTGCAAGAGTAACCAGGAGACGTCTGTGTTTGCTGTAGTGTTTCTCTCTCCTTAATCTGCTTGTTTAAACTCTGCCTGGATTCTGTTGTCCTCTCACTACCTAACTTATGTAGGCATAAGAATGCACAAGAATCAAATGGTTTGGATATTTGTCCCCACCCAAATCTCATGTTGAAATGTAGTCCCAATACTGAAGGTGGGGCCTGGTGTGGGGTGTTTGGATCATGGAGCTGAGTCCATCAGGAATGGCTTGGACCATCCCTTTGGTGCTAAGTGAGCTCTCCCTCTTAGTTCACATGAGATCTGGTTGTTTAAAAGTGTGTGACACCTCCCTCCTTCAGTCTTTCTCCCTTGTTCTTGCTTTTGCCATGTGATATGCCAGCCCCTCTTTGCCTTCCACCCTGATTAAAAGCTCCCTGAGGTTTCAGCAGAAGCTGAACAGATGCCAGCACCATGCTTCCCATAAAACCTGCAGAAGAATGAACCAATTAAATCTCTTTTCTTTATAAAATACCCAGGTATTTCTTCATAGCAGTGCAATAATGGCATAACACAATGTCCATGCCAAAACCTCTGGAACATATGAATATGCTTAAAATAGGAAAATTATCCTGAGGGGTGCGTCTAGTCTAATTACAGCAGTCCCTATAAGCAAGGGAAATTAAATGAGACAGAGGGTAGGTCAGAGAGACTCAAAGCATGAGGAAACTTAATCTGCCTAGCCTGTTTTGAAGATGAAGGAATGGTGGCAAGAGTCATGAAACAGGACGTCCTCTGGAAGTCGACAAGTACTCCACCTGACAGCCAGAAAGGAAACAGGAAGCTCAGTTCTACAACCACTAAACCTGAAGTCTGCCCACAGCCTGGATGAGATGGGAAGCACACTCTACCTCATAGCCTCCAGATAAGAGACTAGACCTGCTGACCCTTTGATTTTGCTGAGATTCTAAGCAGCAGAAGCCATTGAGCCTGCACAGATTTCTGACCTACATAACTGTGAGATAATAAATTAGTGTTTAAGTCACTAAATTGGTACAAATTTCTTATAGCAGCAATAGAAAACAGATACAGTCTAGCAGTGAGTAACAAAGGAAGTTAAATTTAAATTAAAAGACATATATTACATGGAATATGAAATTATAGTTTCTAATATTTTAAGTATAAGATAAAGGGGTCTCACTATATTAGACTGTTGCCAATAAAAATAACTCCATTATTATTTTATTTATAATGATATTATTTTGTGTCAAATTAACTAGATGGAATACAATTTTATGACATGGACTGGTTTTACTAATGATATTTTTATTGGTTTTGAACCACACAGGAGCACTGTAATTGAGTCAGAAAAACTGTAGTCAAACAAGGTGAGTAAAATAAGCTACTTCCATTACAATGAAATGTTAAAATACATCTTATCCTAAGAGGAGTTTCTTCAGGTACTATTGGCAGGTAATTTCAGCAGGGATATATACATACACATGTATAGAATATATTATACTATGTTATATATAATTTATACTTTAATATAATATGTATGTACCTATAAGTTCTAAATCTTTCTAAACAGGCTTCAACTGATTTTATCAGATTTTTGGATTATCGATGGTAAACCCTTTTTCCCTAAAAGATAAATGTGAAACTAATTTTCAAAACAATTTTTAACAATCTTAAAAATCACAGTAGTTTAAAAAAATACTTTGGATCATTGTTGGTATGTTTTAACTTATAAAAATAATTAAGGCACATGAATTCATCTCAAATTATCTGACTGATAAATGACTTGCACTAGCCAATGAGACGCTAGTAAAGGTATCACACTCAAGAGACTTGAAAAGTATTTGTATGATTGAGCTTGCCCTTTTCCACTGCTATCCCAAGCCCACTTTCATCCTGAGAAGATATCTACCTGTCCTAGTCTGATGGAGGAGGAGAGACATGGAGCAGAGTGAAAATGTCCTGATTTTCACCTCAAACCAAACCAGCTGATCCACACATCTGAGTGAGTTCAGTTAAGATGAGAATAACCATCCAGCTGAGCCCAGCTACAAACAGCAGAACGGCCCAGCTGACTGTATCAGATGCCTGAGCTTCAAATCCTTACCATTGTGTGCCACTGAGGTTTTATGGCATTTTGTTTTTGTTTTTAACAAAGAATTAAGGTGATGAAAGCTAACTGACACACATGCATTTTATAACACTTTGTATCATAAAAGTTGTTCTTTACTTATTTTACCCATTTATTGCTATTGAAAGAAATTCTTTGTGTACATATTGCTTAGAACTTATTAACACTGTTCATGTTCATTATGATTAAGAATAAGGACTGCGTGCAGTGGCTCAGGCCTGTAATCCCAGCACTTTGGGAGGCCAAAGTGTGGATCACAAGGTCAAGATATCGAGACGATCCTGGCCAACATGGTGAAACCCCATCTTCACTAAAAATACAAAAATTAGCTGGACTTGGTGGTGGACGCCTGTAGTCCCAGCTACTCGGGAGGCTGAGGCAGGAGAATCATTTGAACCAAGGAGCAGAGGTTGCAGTGAGCCGAGATTGTGCCATTGCCCTCCAGCCTGGGCGACAGAGCGAGACTCCGTCTCAAAAAAAAACAAAAAATAGAATAACTAGATATATAAAACAAAATAGTAATAATATAAAAACTTTTTATTAGATATTATATGCACTTGTTTTTAATGACAATTTTCTCAGGAGAAAGTATTTAAGCTACTTTAGAAATTACAGCATTTAGAATCATAGTCATAGGACAATGGAGCCAGAAGAGATTGCCCATTTGAATAATGTTTCATCCAAATATACCATGTTATATATGCATTGTGAAAAATGTTGAATTCCAGATTTACTCTTCACTGACATTTACTGTATTTTTGGATCATATCCTCAGTTTCCAATTTATCTGTATTGCTATGTATGCGAAATAATTTTACTATTATCCTACGACAACCTTTAATTTGGAAAGCAAATCAATTTCAAAAAGTAATGTTACATAAAGACGAATGACTAAAAACATTAAAAATAGTTACTTTATGACATTGTTTCCTTTCATTGGTAAAGACAGTAAAAAACTGGCTATAACTATGAATATTTAAAACTAATTTTAAAACAATTTATGCTCCTTAGACCCTACACCTTATTAATAATCAATTAGCATTTATTGACTATTATAAGTCCAAGTCCTCGTAAATCAAAAAACAAGAACAACATAAAATGTCTTTTCTGTGTTGTTAGATTTATAATCTGAAGTATTTAATTTTGCCTTCTGAAAAATGGTGAATATGAATATTATATGAAATATTATATTTTTCAAATTACACACGAATTAATTTATTGACCTAATCATCTGTTACCTGTTAGAAATTCCCAAATCATTTGCTTAAGATCCTTCAGTCTGCTAGATAACTGAAATCACTGTTTTTCTTCCTTTCTATCAATTATAGTCCCTTTTTACCAATCATGATAATTTCCCAGTAACTTTCCTCCTCCTTTTTGACTCCATCTTTTCCATCTGATCTCTGAATGTTAATTAGGCTGAGATAAAACTTCTGTGTTGGATATTCCTTCCACGCTAACTTTTCCCATTCATTACTTCAGGTTTCATTGGTCATGCTACTAAGTTACTGGAAATGTCAAGTGAAGTAGAAAACCTTTACGCAAGCTGAGTGTTCTCTGTTCTAACCCTCTGTCCTCCGACAATCTGAAGACATGAGGACAATAATGAGAAGGCAACCAGGTTTTTGACCTTTAGGTTTTAGCTTTCTTATTTCTAACATTACTGCCACCCATACTTGCCAATCTGAACTATAAACAATCTACAGCTTTTGCAAATGGTCCTAAATAATTAAAATTTTTATAATTTTTATATTACTATAATGCTAATAATCCTAACTTAGGTCATAGTGAGCTCTTGACCAAAAAAGAAGGGTTTTTTGTTTGTTTGTTTGTTTGTTTGTTTGTTTGTTTGTTTTTTGAGATGGAGTCTCACTCTGTCGCCCAGGCTGGAGTGCAGTGGCACAATCTTGGCTCACTGCAACCTCTGCCTCCTGCGTTCTAGAGATTCTCCTGCCTCAGCCTCCCAAGTAGCTGGGACTACAGACACATGCCATCACATCTAGCTAATTTTTGTATTTTTAGTAGAGACGGGTTTGCACCATGTTGGCAAGGCCGGTTTCAAACTTCTGGCCTCAGGTGATCAACCCGCTTCAGCCTCCCGAAGTGCTGGGATTATAGGCATGAGCCACCTCGCCCGGCCTAGAAGGGTGTTTATTGACTCTCTACATTAGAAAAACTTGAGAAAAAAGACAAACACTGGCATCTGAAAGACTAAAAATAATATGGCTTTCATAATCTTGGGGATGGATTTGATCTTGGTATTTTTTGGTAGCTCCTGATGTGTCTTGCACTTTTGGGTTAGCTTCTTCTATAGGATTGTAGAAAGTTGTGAATAACGTGAGCCAAGTGCATAGATTAGTCACTGTGGATTGTACGGTTCTGTATGACTGGCTTCATGAGGCAATTTCTCAAACAATATGAAACATTAAATTACAAAAATCAGCATTTCTCTGGTACTGCTTATTTAAAAAATAAACTTGCTTAAAATATATAAGAAGTTAAGCTTTTACTTTTTACATTTTTAAAAAGATGTCTACAATAATGGCACCTAAAGGCCAGGCATGGTGGCTCACCCCTGCAATCCTTTTGGGAAGTAGTGTAATCAGCATTTTGGGAAGTCAAAGTGGGAGGATCATTTGAGTATAGGTATTCAAAACCAGCCTGGGCAACATACTGAGACCTTGCCTCTACAAAAAATAAAAGTAAAAATATTAGCTGAGTGTGGTGGCACATGCCTGTAGCCTAGCGACTCAGGAGGCTGACGCAGGAGGAAGTTTGAGTCTAGGAGCTGGAAGTTACATTGAGCTATGATGATGCCACTACACTCCATCCTGGGTGACAGAGCAGGATCCTGTCTCTAAATGATAAAAATAATAATAGCACCTAAAATATAGTTTTTCCAGGTAAATTAGTTTTAACTTTTAGCTGACTCTGGAAATACAGAAAACTTACATCCAGAGACAATTCGTATGCAGAAGGAGATAAACATATTACACTAGTAATTCATTTTTCAATGCACTGATAGCCACAATAACTAGTTTAAGATGATGTGAACAAAACAAACAAAATGTTAGTTTGGCAAAAAATAAATTAAATCTAATATAACCATTTCCTATTTTTTAAAAAAAAATTCACTTCTTAGTAAACTTATATAAGTGCCAAGGTATAGGCAATAGAAGCAACTACTTATATATGAATTGTATATATGTATATAAATTTTTATACAACATATACACATCCTATTTCTTACTACTCCTCATTCTTACTGTTAAAACCGTGAAAATAAAACAGAAGATAAACACCAAATTTTTCTGAGGAAACTGCCAAGAAAATAACCTATGTTCAAAATATACAAATAAAAGTGCACAATGTATCTGCTACAATATGTCATTAGAGTTAAGTTTTTAGTTCCTTGCCTGTATTACTAATCCAGTAGATGCTTCTCTATATGAAAGACCTAGATTGTGAAAGCTTTGTGAATTCAGGAAAGAAAATTATGCCTTTGGAAAAAAAATTCAAAATACACAATTTTTAATTCATTGATCATATGAAGTGTTATAATGCTTTCCTATTTCGTCAACCCTAAAAAAGTTTACATGATGCACACCTGTTTCACAAGACTATGGAATTGAACATAAATGCTTAGTTATGAATTTAAAAATCATTTAGTAGGAAGATTTCAACCTCTAGATATATCTCATCTCATTTTTGCCATTAAAATATTCTGCTTCTTACAATTAAGGGAAATGTAGATCCTAAAGAATGCAGAGATTCAGAAAAAAAAATTTCTTATACATATAACTTAGATTTTAGTTATATTAATATTTGTGCCACTAGGTGTAAGCCCCAAAACATTGATATACAGAATTTATTATGGGTTTTGAAAGTCTAATAATGCATGTATAATTTGATACCATAAACACAGCTATAATTGGTCTACAAAAAGACTTCCCTGTACATAAAAATATGTCCTTAATTATCAAAGGTGCTAATTGTACTACATTAACTTAACAATATAAATCTATCTTAAACCAGAAAAATAATGAAACCTTTAAAATACATCAACAAGTAAGTCAAAATTATAAGCATGAAAAGAACAATGCTAAAGCTATGTAAATTATTGTTATAGTTAAGTGACTTTCAAATTTTAACTCTATTTCCATTAAAGTAATTCTTTTACTCATTTTATTAAGTTAGAGATTTTTTCTGGAGAAAAAAGTGACATTAAGATGCATTAGGAAAATACAAAAGCAATTAAGTAGACCAAGGATCTAACATGAATATGAAACCCTTATTTGCCTGGCACTATCATGTACAAACTACCCTTATGTCATGCCCCATTGGTTTTGTACCAAGTGAAAAAATGATCTTGCCAACTTAAGTCTTTCTATGTGTCCATTGCACCAACCTACTACTCTCATGCTCATGACTATTTTTTTAGGGGTGGGTTGTGATATACAAATGAGCATACTCTTTCTTTCCCCCTCTCATTTTTCTAAGGGAAACCAATCAAAAAACAAAAACCAAAAAAGCACTATAATAACAACAAAACTCCTTTGTGTGTACTGCAGGAATAGCAATGCTATATACCTAAATAAATTAGTTGACAGTAAATGAACTTCTCCAGAGCCATGAAGTCTATTTCAGATACCAGCAGAGGCTGTGTGTGGAGAAATAGTTAAAGACCTACAATGTGCTTAGGCCTCAGCATGCCTTTATTCATTTATAATGGTTATTGTACTTTATGGTCTTAGTTTCCAGTATTCTTCCACCAAACTGCATTACTCCCCACTTCACAGACAAGGACACTAAATAACACACACTATAATTTTCCACTTCCTTGTTCTGCTTCCGTTGTCACTAGGACTACCTAGTGACAGGTGGTTCCTCCAGAAGTCCCATGCCACCCCCATCTCACTAACCAATCCTAGCCCTTTTTGATATTTAGAAATCCCGTCTCAAAGATGACCTCTTCCAAGAAGCCCTTCCTACTTTTCTCTAACTGGTTGTCTCCCAGATTTCAGCCTCCAGATTTGAACTGTTGATTGTAGACAGTTAGGGAATTTACCTTACTCTACCTTGAAAGGATTTTTTTTTCTTCCCAAACTATTTAGCAGTGATCAAACTTTCTAAAATTCAAGGTAATTTTCCAAAGTTTAACAAATATTTTATTTCTCATTTGCCTTTTAAATGATTTCTATAGCAAGGGGAACTAATGTCAGAGTTTGTCTGAGATTGTGGGCGGGGGAAAGTTTCTATGCAATTTTGAGTGGCTGAGTGCCTTCTGAGAAAGCGTCATCAATTTCAAGCCTCTTATCCAGCTAACTGAACAGTATAATGTCTTCTGGATGGTTTTGTCTCTATTATCAATGTAATTGCCACAATTCGTTTCTTCAGTAGGTTAATAGAGATTTGGCCTATATATGGTTATTACTAAAGTCAATGATTAAAAATACAAATTCCTTCCCTTTACTTTATTTCCTATCAACATTTTAACGTGCATTCCTAGTTTCCAAGTATGAGAAGATTATCCAGACTTGAAACGATGGCAAAAAATATACATCTGCCTTTCAGAAATGGCCTGCTTTAGAAGCCCTCAGGATATTCAAGAGTAATTATAAAACCGGAATACTGAAAGGTTGCTGAGCACATGGCTTTCTCTTTCCAGAGAATGCCAATATAAATGTTCTTTTCCTACATTTTTAATGTTTCTTCTTTTCATGATAGGAAGAGCCTTCCCCTTATTTCCCCCTCATCATCTCCTTTCTACAGCTGTTAGCAGGAAGTCATAAATCTCACTTCAAAAAGATATTTTAAATGGTAGCTCATGGAAATGTGAGTAATTCCCCAGTATAGGATTGTACTGTAGCATAATCAAAACCCTAAAATTTCACTGATGGATTACATGGTTGTGTGCATGCTGCATACTGTACATGTCAACTTTATTGCCGTACAATAATGTCACATTCCAGGCTGTGAAATATGTTCACTTTTAAGAAAACTATCATTCCATAATTTTTAAAAATGTCATTTTAGAATTGTTGTTTTTGGCTACATAACATATGTGAGAGACTTCTCAAAATGTTTTCGAAGTTTGCAAGTTGATTAGCCTATACAATAAGGATCACTTATTTTAAATCAGTCTCACCTAAGATCTTGTGATAAGGAAAGTCTATTGATACGGTAGACAGTTTCATAGGATTTATTTGTGATTCTAACATGGTATTTTTGGAAGAGATAGAAAAAATCATAAAAAAAAGTTTTCTCATATATGTGGAGAGGAAAAAATACATTTTTAATAACTTCATTAAAATTCTACAATGCAAGTATTTTCTTTTGAATCAAAGAATACAAAGAGCAAAAGATTCAACTAATAATTAATAATTAATAAATGTGGCGATCCTCCACTATAACTTTCTGCATAGAAGCGCTCAGCAGCTCAATATTTTAAGTAGTATTGACAGTTGAAGAATGGTGATATTTACAAAAGAGTTAACAAATCCATCTTACAGAAATCATGCATTTAAATGTGTAGTTCACAGTCTCTGAGGATTGGCTTTTCCAGTCATTTACAATCTCACTTCCTTTATTTTTTTCTATGACAAACCTTGGAAAGCTAAAACACCTTTCTCTATTGTCTTGACGGTAATGGTAACCACATGACTGTTAAATAAAATTTATAAGAGGGCAGTGGTTTGGACTGAGCTTCTACACTAGGTGCAACTGATCAAACCACAATGGAGTTATTCATGCTTCTGTTCCATGTCGCCAAGCCAAAATTAAGTGGGTTATCTGATCTTTCAAAAAATCAGGAAAGTGAGAAATAGCCAATCCCCCAAATAAGCCTGTTGTAGCTGGCATAAGAAAATTTCCTTTGCTTTAACCTTTACAAGGAAAGTAATTTTGAAACAGCCAATCAGCTTCTTGTGCTCTGTTTCTGCTTTCCTCAGTCTTCTCTGTCTATAAAACCTCTGATCACCTCATCGGAACATTCATCCTATTTTATAGAAAAAGGTATTGCCCAATTCTAGAATCATAAATAAAAGCTAATTAAGATCTTTAAATCTGTTATAACTTTGCCTCTTGATGTGACAGAGTTCTGCTCAATGAGGTATCGGCTACAATTTTGGGGAAGTACATTCTTTCCTGCATATAAAGTCAGACATGGCCCAGCGCAGTGGCTCACGCCTGTAATCCCAGAACTTTGGGAGGCCGAGGCAGGTGGATTACCTGAGGTCAGGAGTTCAGGACCAGCCTGGCCAACATGGTGATACCCTGTCTCTGCTAAAAATACAAAAAATTAGCTGGGAGTGGCGGTGCATGCCTGTAATCCCAGCTACTTGGGAAGCTGAGGCAGGAGAATCACTTGAACCCAGGAGGCAGAAGTTGCAGTGAGTCAAGATCGCACCACTGCACTGCAGCCTGGGCAACAGAGTGACGCTCTGTCTCAAAAAAAAAAAAAAAAAAAAATAAGAGATAAGGACAAAACTCTTTGGCCATTTTATTTTTGTCATTTGTCTTTTTCTTTTTTTTTTTTTCCTCTGCCGATCATGAATTTGATGCCTAGAAATGCAGTACCACATCTTACAATCGTAAGAACGGCAGCAAGACACTGATGAGGCTCAGGACATACCACCCCAAAATATGATGTCGGAGACAGGAATATTTCACCCTAAAATATGTCTCTTTGGCATCTTAATTATTTTGAACTACATTTCTTGGCTCATGGTCCCTTCCTTCATCTTCAAAGCCAGTGGCATAGCATCTTCTTCCAGTTTCTCTCTGGCTCTGGCCCTGCTTCTGCCATCACACCTCCTAGACTCGTCTACCTCTCTCTTTCTCTTATATGGACTCCTGTGATTACATTGGGCTTACTCAGATAATCCAGGAAAACCTCCTTATGTCAATATTCCCAACTCAGTCACATCTACCAAGTGCCTTTTGCTATATAAGGTAACATATTTATAGATTCTGGGGTTTGGGGCATGGACATTTGCTGGGGTGCATTATTCTGCCTAATACGATATTCTTTTTTACCTTCAGCAAAAATGCAAAATAAAATGCTGGTAATTTAAACTGCTGTGAAAATAGCCCAATGTCTTAGTTGCAAAATAGCAACATTTTACCGGGGCTGTAAGAAAGAATACATTTTAAAATTGTATAAAATATTCTGGGAGTTAAAAGTGACTTTTGCATGTTTAAAAGTGATTCTTGCATAGCACAAAGACCATTTGGCATAACTGGGAGTCATTTGTAATTTTCATTTATGAAGAGCATAGAGGTTGTCAGGCTGTAAATGATGTTTCTTTTAACATGTGTTGGGACATAACAAAAATAACACCTTTTATACTTGGTCTAAGGCCTATATAGTAAATAGATTCTAATTTTCTGCTATTTAGTGCCCTAGCACATCACTGAACCATTATCTGGCATGGTGATCCTCCAGAAAGACAGGAGTATTATATGGATACATAAATATATTTCATGGTTCATTCCTGTAATATGGTATTCATAAAAGAGGGAAGCCACTAGGAATCTTCAGGATGATAAAAGAAAAGAATTGATGGTGGCAATAAGAGCAGGTGGAATTAAAATGAGGAGTCTCTGATAAATTCAAAGGTAGCAGGGATGTCCCTGAAGTTGACCCAGAGAAACAATGCATGTTTGTTTTGTTTTGTTTTTATGAGAGAGAGAGTGAGAGAGAAGGCACTGTTGGAGGCATAAAGATATTAAGATTTGGGCTGGGCCCGGTGGCTCACGCCTGTAATCCCAACACTTTGGGAGGCTGAGGCTGGCAGATCACCTGAGGTCAGGAGTTTGAGACCAGCCTGGCCAACATGGCAAAACCCCGTCTCTACTGAAAATACAAAAATTAGCCAGGTGTATTGGTACATGCCTGTAATCATAGCTACTCAGTGGGTGCTGAGGCAGGAGAATTGCTTGAACCTGGGAGGCAGAGGGTGCAGGAGCCAAGATCTCACCATTGCACTCCAGCCTGGGCAACAAGAGCAAGACTGTCTAAACAAATAAAAATAAATAAAAAATAAAAAAGTATTAAGATATGGAAAAAGTTCTCATTAAAAAAATCAGAGTTGCTAAAAGGCAAAGAAAAATTTTATAAAGAGCATTTGGATAGCTGTTTGCCACCATAAAAGACTAATACAAAGTAATCCTAAAGCATCATAACAACCAATGCAAATGCAAAATAATAACAGCAATCTTTTTGATAGTTGAGTTTGATAAAAAATATTAACTGAAAATTTATCAATACCTCTCTTAGACAATAGAACTAAAAATTTCCACTAAAGCATATTTCTCACGTATTTAGTTTAAAGCTTTGTAAAATTTACTTTTCCTTTTAGTTTAACATATTCCTGGATGTTCCTCTAAAGGAAAAAAATTTATAAGGAGTAATTATAACACCTGATATCCACTAAACTGTTTTTATTCTCTCAGACATAGGAAATGGGGGGGGGGGCGAATACTGAAAATTCCTTTTTTTAGTTTGAATTGGTTATTACAGATAAAATTAGTATTACCAATTCATTGTGTCCACTCAAGCTTCTAGATACTGTTAGTGACAGGTAACAGATAATGTTATCATTGGGTAACTCAATTTCCACTGAATTTGTCTCACATAAAGAAACCACTTATCAACATATACAAACAGTTACTTTCAAAGAATTTAGTAAACATGGGTATAGGTTCAATTTCCTTTATTTAAACCACAGAATAATGGAATCTGTCAAAATGTCACATACATGCCCAAACTTCCATTCTTACTCCACTTTTAATAAGAAATCATAACCTTTTGATATTAAAATAAAGTACAAATTGGAAAATAAGAAAACTGGAAAACTATTCACATAGTTATGGGTTGTTATTCTATAAACTCCAAATCGGACAGTATTTTTCCAGTGAGAATGTACAATATTAACATGCCAAATCAGTACATATTATTATATAATTATGGAGGTTAAAATTTTAGAGCATAAATCTCCCATTGGGATTATTTTCATTATGTGATCACTTAACAAATAGGAAAAAAGATTATAGTACACAATGAAACCTTGGAAGGAGGGAGATTAAACGCAGGACATCCAACCAGGGAGAGCATAATGTGTTAGCATGGATTCTAGAGAAACGTGACCAGGGCATAAAGTTCACAATAAGTGTTATTAGATTCAAAAGCAATGGTTGAGTAGTTTGTGAAATTCTTGAAGCTCTATTCCACTCAAAAAGAATAATTATGAGACAAGCTCGCAGTGTGGGATTGTGATTTAACATTTATTATATTAGATTATAAAACAAAGATAATTCTCTGTAACTTACATGCAACTTTGTTTTTCCAAAAGGAAAATGATTTTTAGGCTATAAATGGCATAACAAACATGAATACAAGAGAGGAGACAGCCTGGCACTAGAATCAGACATTTCTAAATTCCAATCCTGGTTCAGCATTAGGACTTGCAGCAAGTTATGTAAAATCTCTAAGCTTTGTGTCTGTGTGTTGATAAAATTTCTTTGGACTTGGATTTCCTAAATTTCCCACTAAAATGTCTATCAAAGTAAAGAAAAAGAAACTCCCCCAAATATTCTATTGTAAATCTAACAGTAACCTATAACCAGAGATCAGGAAACTGGGATAGAGTTCAAATATATTTTGCAACCTAAAATGTTATCCAATAAAAGAACCTAGGACCGAAAGAATCTGGGAAGATATTTTAATCTACCCAACCCCACAAGAATAGAAACAGATGACAAAAGCTATCAGTCCTTCTTCCTCTGAAAGTGTACTATTTCTGAAGGCAAACAGAATATGATGCCTTTGTTATTTAAATAACAATTTTTTTCTGCATTACTTCAGATTGTGTAACTGTCAGGACTCACAAAATGATACCCCAAAGTATGGTACATGATATTGAGAGGGCCTAAGAAGCAAGGTTTCTCTGACCTCTTTCCACTTCATTTTCTCCCAAAAGGTATGTCATACACCCCAGAATTCCTCTCTCCTGAGGGGAATCACAGAAACTAGAACTCCCCTCCCACAAAGCAAGCCATAAAACGTAGAAAGGTCACTCTCTTACTCATCTGTCCTGAAAGTGAGTCATACAATCCTCATTCCAGATGGGTCTTGGCCCATACCAGGGAGGAAGAAATGCTACACAGGATAAGAAGAATCTGAGCTTGCTAAACTCCACTTAGTTTAATACTATTAGATCATACCCTCTTTGTCTAATCCACTTCTTCACAACTATCTACTTTTTTCATCAGACTTAGCATAAAAACACACCATTTTCCCCAGGTCTACATATTTTCATTTCTGAAGGCTCCCATGTCATGTAGAGCTTTGCTAAATAAAATTTTTATGCTTTTCTCCTGCTAACCTGTTGTATTAGTCTGTTTTAACTCTGCTGATAAGGACATACCTGAGACTGAGAAGAAAAAGAGGTTTAATTGGACTTACAGTTGCACATGGCTGGGGAGGCCTCAGAATCATGGTGGAAGGTGAAAGGCACTTCTTACATGGCAGTGGCAAGAGAAAACAAGGAAGAAGCAAAAGCAGAAACCCGTGATAAACCCATCAGATCTCATGAGACTTATTCACTATCACAAGAATAGCACAGGAAGGACCAGCCCCCACGATTCGATTTCCTCCCCCTGGGCCCCTTCCAAAACACGTGGGAATTCTGGGAGATAAAATTCAAGTTGAGATTTGGGTGCGGACACAGCCAAACCATATCATCTGTCTTTTGTTATGAGTGTCTGCCATGACCCTGTGATGGGAGAGGATATGGTATTGCCTTTTCTGCCCTATATAACTAATGGGTCTGAATTACTATGAAGAGAAAGAGGAAATGGCTGTGATACGTTTATCATAGGAGATGTATATAGAAGTAAGAGCATTAAAGTTGGAAAAAAAAGAAAATAGTTTGTTTTACGTGGTCTCTTGGTTTACATTTCTGAGAAATAGCTACGTGGGTAGAAGATCCTATCTCAGTGCAACAGGAGCACATAAAATGACATCTGAACAAGTTAGGTCAAGGAGTTATGTGTATATATACACATATATATACACACATATATACATATATACACATATATATACACATATATATATATACACATATATATACATATACACACACATATACACACACATGCACACACATGCCTCATGCCTCTGCTTTCCATTTGTAGGTATAAAATGCAGTTATACCAGGGTTAATACAGTTCATACACTTTATATGTTAGGAAACAGTCTGGTGGATCTCTAATTAGAAAATGAGTAGAGAGAAAACACCTGCTGCAACAAGAGCATTAACAGCCTAAGACCTCTGAGAAATACTACAAGACAAAGAAAACAGTATTTGAAGTGAGTAAGGATAATATCTGGAGGACAGAGCCAGGAGAATTTATTATAGAAATTAGAATAATGCTTAGGATACAAAAATATATTAAAAGTGTGGTTTCCAGAAAGAATAATTAAAAAGAAGGAAGACTACAGCAATATGAAAAAGAGAAGGCAGCACAGTAATTGAAGACTGAAATTCAAAGGAAATTTAAATCAAAAAGTATTATATGAAACATATATACTAATTTCATAGCAGAATTAAAATTTGCATTGTAGATAGTGTAGAGATAGTATAGAGGTGGAATGGTTTGATACCTTTCCTCGCCTATCACTTGGTCATGCTGACTCTCTTAAAAGTCAGGTGAACAAGACAAAAGCATAGCAAATTTATTTAATCCAAGATTTACACACATGAGGGCCTTCAGAAGTGAAGATCCAAAGGCCCAAAGAAAACTGTCTATCTTTAAGCTTAGGTTGATGAAGAATGGACAGTTGTGTAAAAATGTGATTGGACAAAATAGTTTGATCTATTGGTAATAGACTGAGGGGAAAACCTAGCGAGGACTGTCTGTTCCAATTCCTCTTGGCCTCTTTGTGTAGCATGCCTTTCTCCTAGGTATAGGGCTGGACTCCTCTGGAATAAAGGTCTTCAAGGAAGAAGGGAGAAGGAAGAGAGTGACCTTTCTAGGTTTTGTCTTCCTTTGAGGGAGAGGGACTGTACTTTCTATGACCCATAGTGAGAAGGAGGAATTCAGGTTTTTGTCACTTGCTTCAGGGGAGAAAGAGGGATGAGAGACAGGAATATGGGAGAAAGTCAGAAAGACATTGATTCCGAAGCCTTCTGATGTCCTTCAGTTCAAAGTATTCAGCATGCCAAGGTGCCATACTTCAGGGTATCGTGTTCTGAGCCCCAACAAGAATTAAAAGTGCCAGGCATGGTGGCTCATGCCTGTAATCCCAGCACTTTGGGAGGACAAGGCAGGTGGATCACGAGGTCAGGAGTTCAAGACCAGCCTGGCCAAGATGATGAAACCCCATCTCTACTAAAAATACAAAAATTAGCCAGGCGCCGTGGCAAGTACCTGTAATCCCAGCTACTCAGGAGGCTGAGGCAGGAGAACCACTTGAACCCGGGGGAAGGAGGTTGCAGTGAGCCAAGATTGTGCCACTGCACTCCATCCTGTGTGACAGAGTGAGTGCTCAAGAAAAAAAAAAAAAAAAAAAGAATTAAAAGCAAAAATTTCCATTTCAGAGGCAATATAGCCCAGTGTTCAACAGCATGGGGTTTGGAGCAAGACTGCTTTTTCTCTTACTAGTCACATTATAGTAAGCAAATTATAAAACCTGTTTATGTCTCTGTTTATAAAATGGGGGAATAATAATCACATATTCAACATATGATTAAGAGGATTAAATTAATTAATATTGTAAAGTTTTAAAATGTTAAATGTCATTTATGATTAGCAATACCAAACAGGTGATGTGGCATACATAAGCTCTCCTAGGATGAAGAGACAGTTCAAGGAGATAAGGGAAGGGGATTTCCAGGCTTTAGTGTTATAACTTTTGTAAAAACGAACATGCAGAATTGAAGACAAATGAAAATCAATGACACAAATGAAGAAAATTTTCCTGAGCTGAATACAAACAAGCAAACAAATGAATGTAAAATAAAACAAAAACTACCAACACAACAACGACAACCATGAAGAACTTTGAATGTTAGTTAACAGGACTTCATCTAATTTGACACAAATGTAAGAAAGGAATCCTCTGAAAATATGAGGTTAAAAAAAAAAACACCTGAATTATGAATTGCAAAGCATTTTGGCAGGGAGAAATATCAGCTGCAATCAAAGATAAAAAGTCATGGTTCAGCTGGGTGTGGTGGCTCATGCCTGTAATCCCAGCACTTTGGGAGGCCGAGGTGGGTGGATCACGAGGTCAGGAGTTTGAGACCAGCCTGGCCAAGATGGTGAAACCCCATCTCTACTAAAAATACAAAAATCAGCTGGATGCAGTGGTGGGTGCTTGTAATTCCAGCTACTCGGGAGGCTGAGGCAGGAGAATCACTTGAACTCAGGAGGCGAAGGTTGCAGTGAGCTGAGATTGCGCCACTGCACTCTAACCTGGGGGACACAGCAAGACTCTGTGTCAAAAAAAAAAAAAAAAAAAAAAAGTCATGTTTCACTTTTCAACAATAAATTAAAATAAAATAAAGCAACAACAAAGGAATTTTGAGAAAGAGTTATAAATCAGACCCTTATTCTACCATGTATCATTGATACGTATAGGTCATAAGCTATTCAAAACCTCAGAAAACACAGCACTTATAATAAAAATGTCTCGAAAGACAAATGCATAAAAATGTTTGTCAGTCAACAAAATAGGAATCATAAAAGAATCCAGATTTGGGAAATTTGTGATGGAAAAGGACTGAAAGTAGGCCTTCGAAAGAAGTAAATGAGATTCAGTGAGTACTGAGCAAAATCCAATACAGGATAATGTCAAGCAGTTGGTTTAAATGTGGATCCAAAATAGAAGACAAAAATTAACTCATAATTTTTCAAAATGAATTACAAATTTTACATGAAAATAATAATTTACTAATAAAAGAACAACTTATTGGAGAAAGGCAGAGCAAGATGGCCGAATAGAAATCTCTACCAATTATCCTCCCTGCAGGAACACCAAATTTAACAACTAACTACACAACAAAAACACCTTTATAAGAACCAAAAATCAGGTGGGAAATTACAGCATGTGTTTTTAATTTCACATCACTGAAAGAGGAACTAAAGAACACTGAAGAGGGCAGAATTGCCAACACTACCCCTCACCCATCCCACGGTAGTGAATGAGTGACCCAGATAGAGAATCTGTGTGCTTGAGGGAGGGACCACACAGTGGTGGTTGGATTTTGCATTGGAACTCAGTGCTGCCAACGCCAGGAAGAACTCAGCTGATGTCCATGGAGGGAGCATTTAGACCAGCCCTAGACACAGAGAAATTGCCATCCCAGTGGTTGGAACTTCAGTTTCGGCAAGCCTTGCTACAGAGGGCTAAACGGCTCTGGGGTTCTAAATAAACTTGAAAGGCAGTCTAGGCCACAAAGACTGAAACTCCTAGGAAAGTTCTAGTGCTGTGCTGGCAATAGAGCCAGTGGACTTGGGGGCGTGTGACTTAGTAAAGACACAAGCCATGGTGGCTAAGAGAGTGCTTTGCCACCCCTCCTACAACCCCAGACAGTGCAGCTCACAGCTCCAAAAGAGACCCCTTCCTTTCCCTTCATGAGAGGAGAAGGAAGAGTAAAGAGGACATTGTTTTGCAACTTGGATACCATCTCAGCTGCAGTAGGATAATGCACTGGGTAAAGTCATGAGGCCCTTATTCTAGGCCCTCATTCCTGCATGACATTTCTAGATACATCTTGGGCCAGAAGGGAACCTGCTGCCTTGAAGGGAAGAACCTGGTCCTTGAAGGATTCATTACCTACTGATGAAATAGCCCTTGGGCCCTAAATATTCAGCAGCAGTAATTAAGTAGTATATACTGTGGGACTTGGGTGAGATTCTGAGATGCGCTGCCTTCAGGTGTGATCCAGCACATTCACAGCTGTGGTGGCTAGAAGGAGAGATTCTTTCTGTTTGAGAAAAGCAGAGGGAAGAGCAAAGGGGACTTTGACTTATACCTTAGGTACTTGCTTGGCCACAGTGGGGAAGGGCACCAAGTGGGCTCTCAGGGTCCTTAATTTCAGGACTTGACTCTTAGATGGCTTTTCTGGGCCTACCAGGGGCAACAGGGAGCCCACATCCCTGAAGAGCGAGTCCTAGGCCTAGCAGCATTCACCACAGGCTTACTGATGAGACACTTGAGCCTTACGTGCACATTGGCAAAGCCCTGGCAGTACTCCCTGTGGGCCTGAGGTGGTGGTGGATGACACCAGCTCATCTTTCTGGGGACACGAAAGAAAAAAGTGGGAAGAACTTTGTCTTATGGTTTCAGGGAAATTTCTAAGGTTTCTGACTCTAGGCCCTGGCTCCCAGACAGCATCTCTGGACCCAGTTAGAGCCCAGGAGAACTTGTTTCCCTTAAGGGAAGGATGCAAATTTGGCTGGCTTTGCCATCTGCTGATTGTTAGAGCCCAGGGCCTTGCTGAATGTAGGCATTAGCCAGGTAGTGGTTACAGTGGGCCTTAGGTGAGAACCAGTACTATGCTGGCTTTAGGTTTAAGCCAGTGCAGTCTCAGGGGTGGTAGCCACAGGGGTGATTGTGTCACCCATCCTCCAGCTGTAGGCAGCTCAGCACAGAGAGAGGGACTCTATTCAGGAGAAAGTAAGCAAAGGGAACAAGAGTCTCTACCTGGCAATCCAGATCATTCTTTTGAATCTTATCCAAGACCACCAAAGTGATACCCTTATAAGTCTTCAAGAACCACAGCTTTATGGGGCTTGGGGTACTCCCTAATGCAGATATGGCTCCAGTGACCAAAAATTTGGATCAAAACACCGAAGCCTCTTCAAATACCTGAAAAGCCTTCTGAATAAGGACAGGTACAAACAAACCCAGACTGTGAAAACGATAATAAATACCTAACTCTTCAATGCCCAGACACTGAAGTATATCCACAAGCATCAGGACAATCCAGAAAAACATAACCTCACCAAAGGAACTAAATACAGCACCATGGAACAATCCCAGAGAGACAGAGATATGCAGTCTTTCAGAAAGAGAATTCAAAATACTTGTGATGAAACTTAAGAAATTTAAAATAACACAGAAAGTAATTCAGAATCCTATCAAATACATTTAACAAAGAAATTGAAATAATAAAGAAAAATCAAGAAGAAATTCTGGAGTTGAAATATGCAACTGACATACGAAAGAATGCATCAGAGTCTCTTAATAGCAGAATGGATAAAACAGAAGAAAGCATTAGTGAGCCTAAAGACAGGCTATTTGAAAACATCAGTCAGAGGAGACAACAGAAGAAAGAATAAAAAAGAATAAGCACACCTACAAGACCTAGAAAATAGCCTCAAAAGGGCAAATCTAAGTCACTGGCTTTAAAAAAGAGGTAGTAGAGAGAAAGAGAGAGACAGGGGTAGAAAATTTATTCAAAAGGGTAGTAACAATGAACTTCTCAAATCTAGAGAGAAATACCAATATTCAAGAACAAGAAAGTTATACAACACCAAGGAGATTTAACCCAAAGAAGATTTAACCCAGCTCAAGGCATTTAATAATCGAACTTCCAAAGATCAAGGATAAAGAGAAGATCCTAAAAGCAGCAAGAGAAAAGAAACAAATAATATGCAATGGAGCTCCAATACCTCTGACAGCAGACTTTTCAGTGGAAACCTCACTGACCAGGAGAATGGCATGACATATTTAAAGTGCTGAAGGAAAACAAAATTATCCTAGAATAGTATAGCCAGGCCCTTCCAAACATGAAGGAAAAATAAAGACTTTCCCAGACAAAGAAAAGCCCCGGAATTTCAACACCAGAACTGTCCTACAAGAAATGTTAAGGAGTCATTCAATCAGAAAGAAATGTGTTAATGAGCAATAAGAAATCATCTGAAGATACAAAGGACACTGGTAATAGTAAGGAATCAGGAAAACACAGAATATTATCACATTGTAATTGTGGTGTGTAGACTACTCATATGTTAAGTAGAAAAACAGAAAAATGAACTAATCAAAAATAATAACTACAATAACTTCTCAAGACATAGTATATGTAGAGCTTATACAAGTTTTCTTTTTGTTTGTTAGTTTATTTATGCAAAGAGTGTTAAGTTGTCATTAGTTTAAAATAATAGATTATAAGATATTTTCAAGCCTCATGGTAACTTCAAATCTAAAAACATACAATGAGTACCCAAAAAATAAGATGCAAGAAATTAAAACAAATCACCACAGAAAATCACCTTCAATAAAAGGAAGAGAGGAAGGAAAGAAGAGAAAAACACGAAACAACTAGACAACAAACAACAAAATGACCAGAGTAGGTCATTAATAACATTGAATATAAATGGACTAAACTCTCCAATTAAAAGACATACAGTGGCTAAATTGATGAGAAAACAAGAACCAGTAATCTGTTGCCTACAAGAAACACACTTTACCTATAAAGGTACACATAAGAAGAAAATAAAGGGATGGAAAAAGTTATTCCATGCCAACAGAAACCAAAAAAGAGCAGGAGTAGTTATCCTTATATCAGACTAATAGATTTCATAAAAAACCATAAGAAGAGACAAAGAAAGTCATAATATAATGATAAAGGGATCAATTCAGTATGATGATATATATATGCACCCAACACCAAAACACCCAGATATATAAAGTAAATCTTATTAGAGATAAAAAGATAGACTCCAATATAAAAATAGCTAGAGACTTCAATGCCTCACTTTGAGCACTAGAGAGATCTCCCAGACAGAAAATCAACAAAGAAACATTTGATAATCCATACTATAGAACAAATGGACCTAACAGATATTAACAGAACTTTTCATGCAACAGCTGCAGAATACACATTCTTTCATCAGCATATGGATCATTCTCAAAGACAGACCATATATTAGGTCACAAAACAAGTTTTTTTGTTTTTTTTTTTCTTTTATTATTATTATTATTATTATTATACTTTAGGTTTTATGGTACATGTGCCCAATGTGCAGGTAAGTTACATATGTAGACATGTGCCATGCTGGTGCGCTGCACCCACCAACTCGTCATCTAGCATTAGGTATATCTCCCAATGCTATCCCTCCCCCCTCCCCCCACCCCACAACAGTCCCCGAAGTGTGATGTTCCCCTTCCTGTGTCCATGTGTTCTCATTGTTCAATTCCCACCTATGAGTGAGAATACGTGGTGTTTGGTTTTTTGTTCTTGCGATAGTTTACTGAGAATGATGATTTCCAATTTCATCCATGTCCCTACAAAGGACGTGAACTCATCATTTTTTATGGCTGCATAGTATTCCATGGTGTATATGTGCCACATTTTCTTAATCCAGTCTATCATTGTTGGACATTTGGGTTGGTTCCAAGTCTTTGCTATTGTGAATAATGCGGCAATAAACATACGTGTGCATGTGTCTTTATAGCAGCATGATTTATAGTCCTTTGGGTATATACCCAGTAATGGGATGGCTGGGTCGAATGGAATTTCTAGTTCTAGATCCCTGAGGAATCGCCACACTGACTTCCACAAGGGTTGAACTAGTTTACAGTCCCACCAACAGTGTAAAAGTGTTCCTATTTCTCCACATCCTCTCCAGCACCTGTTGTTTCCTGACTTTTTAATGATTGCCATTCTAACTGGTGTGAGATGGTATCTCATTGTGGTTTTGATTTGCATTTCTCTGATGGCCAGTGATGGTGAGCATTTTTTCATGTGTTTTTTGGCTGCATAAATGTCTTCTTTTGAGAAGTGTCTGTTCATGTCCTTCGCCCACTTTTGGATGGGGTTGTTTGTTTTCTTGTAAATTTGTTGGAGTTCATTGTAGATTCTGGATATTAGCCCTTTGTCAGATGAGTAGGTTGCGAAAATTTTCTCCCATTTTGTAGGTTGCCTGTTCACTCTGATGGTAGTTTCTTTTGCTGTGCAGAAGCTCTTGAGTTTAATTAGATCCCATTTGTCAATTTTGGCTTTTGTTGCCATTGCTTTTGGTGTTTTAGACGTGAAGTCCTTGCCCATGCCTATGTCCTGAATGGTATTGCCTAGGTTTTCTTCTAGGGTTTTTATGGTTTTAGGTCTAACATTTAAGTCTTTAATCCATCTTGAATTGATTTTTGTATAAGGTGTAAGGAAGGGATCCAGTTTCAGCTTTCTACATATGGCTAGCCAGTTTTCCCAGCACCACTTATTAAATAGGGAATCCTTTCCCCATTGCTTGTTTTTGTCAGGTTTGTCAAAGATCAGATGGTTGTAGATATGTGGCATTATTTCTGACGGCTCTGTTCTGTTCCATTGATCTATATCTCTGTTTTGGTACCAGTACCATGCTGTTTTGGTTACTGTAGCCTTGTAGTATAGTTTGAAGTCAGGTAGCATGATGCCTCCAGCTTTGTTCTTTTGGCTTAGGATTGACTTGGCGATGCGGGCTCTTTTTTGGTTCCATATGAACTTTAAAGTAGTTTTTTCCAATTGTGTGAAGAAAGTCATTGGTAGCTTGATGGGGATGGCATTGAATCTGTAAATTACCTTGGGAAGGATGACCATTTTCATGATATTGATTCTTCCTACCCATGAGCATGGAATGTTCTTCCATTTGTTTGTATCCTCTTTTATTTCCTTGAGCAGTGGTTTGTAGTTCTCCTTGAAGAGGTCTTTCACATCCCTTGTAAGTTGGATTCCTAGGTATTTTATTCTCTTTGAAGCAATTGTGAATGGGAGTTCACTCATGATTTGGCTCTCTGTTTGTCTGTTATTGATGTATAAGAATGCTTGTGATTTTTGCACATTGATTTTGTATCCTGAGACTTTGCTGAAGTTGCTTATCACCTTAAGGAGATTTTGGGCTGAGACAATGGGGTTTTCTAGATATACTATCATGTCATCTGCAAACAGGGACAATTTGACTTCCTCTTTTCCTAATTGAATACCCTTGATTTCCTTCTCCTGCCTAATTGCCCTGGCCAGAACTTCCAACACTATGTTGAATAGAAGTGGCGAGAGAGGGCATCCCTGTCTTGTGCCAGTTTTCAAAGGGAATGCTTCCAGTTTTTGCCCATTCAGTATGATATTGGCTGTGGGTTTGTCATAAATAGCTCTTATTATTTTGAGATACGTCCCATCAATTCCTAATTTATTGAGAGTTTTTAGCATGAAGGGTTATTGAATTTTGTCAAAGGCCTTTTCTGCATCTATTGAGATAATCATGTGGTTTTTGTCTTTGGTTCTGTTTATATGCTGGATTACATTTATTGATTTGCGTATATTGAACCAGCCTTGCATCCCAGGGATGAAGCCCACTTGATCATGGTGGATAAGCTTTTTGATTTGCTGCTGGATTCTGTTTGCCAGTATTTTATTGAGGATTTTTGCATCAATGTCCATCAAGGATATTGGTCTAAAATTCTCTTTTTTTGTTGTGTCTTTGCCAGGCTTTGGTATCAGGATGATGCTGGCCTCATAAAATGAGTTAGGGAGGATTCCCTCTTTTTCTATTGATGGGAATAGTTTCAGAAGGAATGGTACCAGCTCCTCCTTGTACCTCTGGTAGAATTCGGCTGTGAACCCATCTGGTCCTGGACTTTTTTTGGTTGGTAAGCTATTGATTATTGCCACAATTTCAGCTCCTGTTATTGGTCTATTCAGAGATTCAACTTCTTCTTGGTTTAGTCTTGGGAGGGTGTATGTGTTGAGGAATTTATCCATTTCTTCTAGATTTTCTAGTTTATTTGCATAGAGGTGTTTGTAATATTCTCTGATGGTAGTTTGTATTTCTGTGGGATCGGTGGTGATATCCCCTTTATCATTTTTTATTGCATCTATTTGATTCTTCTCTCTTTTTTTCTTTATTAATCTTGCTAGCGGTCTATCAATTTTGTTGATCCTTTCAAAAAACCAGCTCCTGGATTCATTGATTTTTTGAAGGGTTTTTTGTGTCTCTATTTCCTTCAGTTCTGCTCTGATTTTAGTTATTTCTTGCCTTCTGCTAGCTTTTGAACGTGTTTGCTCTTGCTTTTCTAGTTCTTTTAATTGTGATGTTAGGGTGTCAATTTTGGATCTTTCCTGCTTTCTCTTGTGGGCATTTAGTGCTATAAATTTCCCTCTACACACTGCTTTGAATGCATCCCAGAGATTCTGGTATGTTGTGTCTTGGTTCTCGTTGGTTTCAAAGAACATCTTTATTTCTGCCTTCATTTCGTTATGTACCCAGTAGTCATTCAGGAGCAGGTTGTTCAGTTTCCACGTAGTTGAGTGGTTTTGAGTGAGATTCTTAATCCTGAGTTCTAGGTTGATTGCACTGTGATCTGAGAGACAGTTTGTTATAATTTCTGTTCTTTTACATTTATTGAGGAGAGCTTTACTTCCAAGGATATGGTCAATTTTGGAATAGGTGTGGTGTGGTGCTGAAAAAAATGTATATTCTGTTGATTTGGGGTGGAGAGTTCTGTAGATGTCTATTAGGTCCGCTTGGTGCAGAGCTGAGTTCAATTCCTGGGTATCCTTGTTGACTTTCTGTCTCGTTGATCTGTCTAATGTTGACAGTGGGGTGTTAAAGTCTCCCATTATTATTGTGTGGGAGTCTAAGTCTCTTTGTAGGTCACTCAGGACTTGCTTTATGAATCTGGGTGCTCCTGTATTGGGTGCATATATATTTAGGATAGTTAGCTCTTCTTGTTGAATTGATCCCTTTACCATTATGTAACGGCCTTCTTTGTCTCTTTTGATCTTTGTTGGTTTAAAGTCTGTTTTATCAGAGACTAGGATTGCAACCCCTGCCTTTTTTTGTTTTCCATTTGCTTGGTAGATCATCCTCCATCCTTTTATTTTGAGCCTATGTGTGTCTCTGCACGTGAGATGGGTTTCCTGAATACAGCACACTGATGGGTCTTGAGTCTTTATCCAATTTGCCAGTCTGTGTCTTTTAATTGGAGCATTTAGTCCATTTACATTTAAAGTTAATATTGTTATGTGTGAATTTGATCCTGTCATTATGATGTTAGCTGGATATTTTGCTCGTTAGTTGATGCAGTCTCTTCCTAGTCTCAATGGTCTTTACATTTCAGTATGATTTTGCAGTGGCTGGTACCGGTTGTGCCTTTCCATGTTTAGCGCTTCCTTCAAGAGCTCTTTTAGGGCAGGCCTGGTGGTGACAAAATCTCTCAGCATTTGCTTGTCTGTAAAGTATTTTATTTCTCCTTCACTTATGAAGCTTAGTTTGGCAGGATATGAAATTCTGGGTTGAAAATTCTTTTCTTTAAGAATGTTGAATATTGGCCCCCACTGTCTTCTGGCTTGTAGGGTTTCTGCCGAGAGATCTGCTGTTAGTCTGATGGGCTTCCCTTTGATGGTAACCCGACCTTTCTCTCTGGCTGCCCTTAACATTTTTTCCTTCATTTCAACTTTGGTGAATCTGACAATTATGTGTCTTGGAGTTGCTCTTCTCGAGGAGTATCTTTGTGGCGTTCTCTGTATTTCCTGAATCTGAATGTTGGCCTGCCTTGCTAGATTGGGGAAGTTCTCCTGGATAATATCCTGCAGAGTGTTTTCCAACTTGTTTCCATTCTCCCCATCACTTTCAGGTACACCAATCAGACGTAGATTTGGTCTTTTCACATAGTCCCACATTTCTTGGAGGCTTTGCTCGTTTCTTTTTATTCTTTTTTCTCTAAACTTCCCTTCTCGCTTCATTTCATTCATTTCATCTTCCAGGGCTGATACCCTTTCTTCCATTTGATCGCATTGGCTCCTGAGGCTTCTGCATTTTTCACGTAGTTCTCGAGCCTTGGTTTTCAGCTCCATCAGCTCCTTTAAGCACTTCTCTGTATTGGTTATTCTAGTTATACATTCTTCTAAATTTTTTTCAAAGTTTTCAACTTCTTTGCCTTTGGTTTGAATATCCTCCCGTAGCTCGGAGTAATTTGATCGTCTGAAGCCTTCTTCTCTCAGCTCGTCAAAGTCATTCTCCGTCCAGCTTTGTTCCGTTGCTGGTGAGGAACTGCATTCCTTTGGAGGAGGAGAGGTACTCTGCTTTTTAGAGTTTCCAGTTTTTCTGCTCTGTTTTTTCCCCATCTTTGTGGTTTTATCTACTTTTGGTCTTTGATGATGGTGATGTACAGATGGGTTTTTGGTGTGGATGTCCTTTGTGTTAGTTTTCCTTCTAACAGACAGAACCCTCAGCTACAAGTCTGTTGGAGTACCTGGCCGGCCGTGTGAGGTGTCAGTCTGCCCCTGCTGGGGGGTGCCTCCCAGTTAGGCTGCTCGGGGGTCAGGGGTCAGGGACCCACTTGAGGAGGCAGTCAGCCCATTCTCAGATCTCCAGCTGCGTGCTGGGAGAACCACTGCTCTCCTCACAGCTGTCAGACAGGGACATTTAAGTCTGCAGAGGTTACTGCTGTCTTTTTGTTTGTCTGTGCCCTGCCCCCAGAGGTGGAGCCTACAGAGGCAGGCAGGCCTCCTTGAGCTGTGGTGGGCTCCACCCAGTTCAAGCTTCCAGGCTGGTTTGTTTACCTAAGCGAGCCTGGGCAATGGCTCCCCCAGCCTCGCTGCCGACTTGCTGTTTGATCTCAGACTGCTGTGCTAGCAATCAGCGAGACTCCGTGTGCGTAGGACCCTCTGAGCCAGGTGCGGGCTATACTCTCCTGGGGCACCGTTTCCTATGCCCGTCGGAAAAGCACAGTATTCGGGTGGGAGTGGCCCGATTTTCCAGGTGCCGTCTGTCACCCCTGGAAGGGGAACTCCCTGACCCCTTGCGCTTCCCGAGTGAGGCAATGCCTCGCCCCTGCTTCGGCTGGCACACGGTGCGCTCACCCACTGACCTGCACCCACTGTCTGGCACTCCCTAGTGAGATGAACACGGTACCTCAGATGGAAATGCAGAAATCACCCATCTTCTGCGTGGCTCGCGCTGGGAGCTGTAGACCGGAGCTGTTCCTATTCGGCCATCTTGGCTCCTCAAAACAAGTTTTAAGACATTCAAAAAGTTGAAATAATATTAAGCATCTTATCTGAATACAATGGAATAAAACTACAATTCAATAACAAGAGGAATATTGGAAACTATACAAACACATGGAAATTAAACAATATGCTCCTGAATGATCAGTGGGTCAAGGAAGTGATTAAGAAGGAAATTGAAAATTTCTTGAAACAAAGGATAATTGAAACTAAACTTACCAAAATGTATGGAATATACTGAAAACAGTACTAAGAGGAAAGTTTATAGCTATAAGTGCCTATATCAAAAAAGAAAAACTACACATAAACAACCTCATGATGTATCTTAAAGAACTACAAAAGAGCAAACCAAACCCAAAGTTAGAATAATAAAATAAATAGTAAATATCATAGAAGAAATAAATGAAATTGAAAGAAAAAAAATACAAAAGATTAATGAAACAAAAAGTTGGTTTTTGAAAGATAAACAAAGTTAACAAACTAGAAACCAGACTGTGAAAAAAGAGAGAAGACCCAAATAAATAAAATCAGGGATGAAAAAAGAGTTATTTCAACTAATACCACAGAAATTAAAAGGATCATTACAGGATACTATCAGCAACTACATGCCAATAAATTCAAAAACTTAGAAGAAGTGGATAAGTTCCTAGATACATACAACCTACCAAGATTAACCCATAAAGAAATCCAAAACCTGAACAGACCAATAATAAGTAATGAGGTCAAAGCCATAATAAAAACTCTCCCAGCAAAGAAAAGCCAGGAAGTGATGGCTTCACTGCTGAATGTTACCAAACATTTAAAGAAGACCTAATACCAATCCCACTAAAACTATCCCAAAAAATAGAGGAGGAGGGAATATTTCCGAACCCATTATATGAGTCCACCATTACCATGATACCTAAACGAAACAAAGACACATTAAAAAAAAAAAGAAAGAAAAGAAAACTACAGGCTAATATTCCTGATGAACACTGATGCAAAAATCCTCAATAAAATACTAGCAAACCAAATTCAACAATACATTACAAAGATGACTCATCATGGCCAAGTGGGATTTATCCCAAGGATGCAAGGATGGTTTAACATATGCAAATCAATCAATGCATTGTATTGTACCAACAGAATGAAGGATAAAAACCATATGATTACTTCAATTGATGCTGAAAAAGTATTTGATAAAATTCAACATCTCTTCATGACAAAAATCTTCAAAAAACTGGGTATAGAAGGAACATACCTCAACATATTAAAGCCATATACAACAGACTCACAGCTAGTAGTATACTAAATGAGGAACAAGTGAAAGCTTTTTCTCAAAGATCTAGAATATGACACAGATGCCCACTGCCACCACTGTTATTCAACATAGTGCTGGAAGTCCCAGCTAAAGCAATCAGACAAGATAAAGAAATAAAGTGCTTCAAAATTGGAAAGAAATAATTCAAATTATACTTGTTTGCAGATAATATAATCTTATATTTGGAAAAATCCAAGACTCCACCAAAACACCATTAGAACTGATACCTTCAGTAGAGTTGCAGGAAACAAAATCAACAGGCAAAAATTTGTAGCATTTCTACTTTTCTACATGCCAACAGTATAGAATTTGAAAACAAAAATCAAGAAAGTAATCTCATTTACAATAGCTACAAATAAAATTAAATATCTAAGAATTAACCAGAGAAGTGAAACATATACAATGAAAACTAGAAAACTGATTAAAGAAATTGAAGAGGAGACAAAAAATGAAAAAACATTCCATATTCATAGATTGGAAGAATATTGTTAAAGTGTCCATATTACCCAAAGAAATCTATGGATTTTATACAATCCCTATCAAAATACCAATTACTTTCCCAGAAAGAAAAAACAATTCTAAAATTTATGTGCAGCCACAAAAGACCCAGAATAGCCAAGACTATCCTGAACTAAAAGAACAAAATTAGAGGAATCACATTACCTGACTTCAAATTATGCTACAGACCTAAAGTAACCAAAACAGCATGGTACTGGCATAAAAAGATACACAGGCCAATGGAACAGAATAGAGAATGCAGAAACAAATACATACATCTACAGTGAATTCATTTTTGAAAACAAGTGCTAAGAACTCACAAAGGGGAAAGGAAAATCTCCTCCATAAATAGTGCTGGGAAAACTGAATATCCATATGTCGAACAATGAAACTAGGCCGCTACCTCTTGCCATAAATAAAAATCAATATAAATGGGTTAAAGACTTAAACCTAAGACCTCAAACTATGAAACTGCTAAAAGAAAACATTGGGGAAGCTCTCCAGGTCATTGCATTGGGCAAAGATGTCTAACGTACGTCCATTTTGGTACCAGTACCATGCTTTTTTGTTTACCACCACATATATAATGTGTTTACCACACATCTATAATGATCTGATCTTCAACAAACCTGACAAAAACAAACAATGGGGAAAGGATCTCCTATACAGTAAATGGTGCTGGGAAAACTGGCTAGCCAGATGTGGAAAACTGAGACTGTACCCCTTCCTTACACATTATACAAAAATTAACTCAAGATCGATTAAAGACTTATATGTAAAACCCAAAACTATAAAAACCCTAGTAGAAAACCTAGGCAATACCATTCAGGACATAGGCATGGGCAAAGACTTCATGAAAAAATGCCAAGAGCAATTGCAACAAAAGCCAAAATTGACAAATTGGATCTAATTAAACAAAAGAGCTTCTGCACAGCAAAAGAAGCTATCATTAGAGTGAACAAGCAGCCTACAAAATGGGAGAAAATTTTTGCAATCTACCTATCTGACAAAGGCCTAATATCCAGAATTTACAAGGAACTTAAACATGTTTACACAAAATAAAACCAAACAACCCCATCAAAAAGTAGGCAAAGGATATAAACAGACATTTCTCAAAAGAAGACATTTACACGGCCAAGAAACATATGAAAAAAAGCTCAACAGGCTGGGTGCGGTGGCTCACACCTGTAATCCCAGCACTTTGGGAGGCCGAGGTAGGCAGATTACCTGAGGTCTGGAGTTTGAGACCAGCCTGACAAACATGGAGAAACCCCATCTCTACTAAAAATACAAAATTAGCCAGGCATGGTGGCACATGCCTGGAATCCCAGCTACTCAGGAGGCTGAGGCAGGAGAATCGCTTGAACCTGGGAGGCACAGATTATGGTGAGCCAAGATCACGCCACTGCATTCCAGCCTGGGCAACAAGAGCAAAACTCCGTCTCAAAAAACAACAAAACAAAGCAAATCAAAACAAAACAAAAAACTCAACATCACTAATCATCAGAGAAATGCAAATCAAAACCACCCTGAGATACCATCTCATGCCAGTCAGAATGGTGATTATTAACAAGTCTGGAAACAATAGATGTTGGCAAGGCTGTGGAGCAATAGGAACACTTTTACACTTTTGGTGGGAATGTAAACTAGTTCAACCATTGTGGAAGACAGTATGGCAATTCCTCAAGGATCTAGAACCAGAAATACCATTTGACCCAGCAACCCATTGCTGAGTATATACCCAAAGGAATATAAATCATTCTACTATAAGACACATGCACACTTATGTTTATTGCAGCACTATTTACAATAGCAAAGACATGGAACCAACCCAAATTCCCATCAATGATAGACTGGATAAAGAAATGTGGTACATATACACCATGGAATACTATGCAGCCATAAAAAGGAACCAGATCATGTCCTTTGCAGGGACATGGATGAAGCTGGAAGCCATCATCTCAGCAAACTAACACAGGAACAGAAAATGAAACACTGCATATTCTCACTCATAAGTGGGAGTTGAACCTTGAGAACACATGGGCATAGAGGGGAACAATACACACCAGGGCCTGTTGGGGGCCGGGGTTTGAGGAGAGGGAACTTAGAGGACGGGTCAATAGGTTCAGCAAACCACCACGGAACATGTATACTTAGGTAACAAACCTGCATGTTCTGTACATGTATCTCATTTTTTTAGAAAAAATAAAGGAAAAAAGAGATGTCCAAAGTAATATTCCACAAGCACTGGCAATCAAAGCAAAAGTAAACAAATCAGCTCACATCAAATTAAAAGTTTCAACACAGTAAAGGAAACAATCAACACAGTGAAGAGACAACCAACAGAATAGGAGAAAATATTTGCAAACTCTCTATCTGACAAACGATAAATAACCAGAATACAGAAGGAGCTCAAACAACTCTATAGGAAAAATGTAATAATCCCCTCAAAAAAATGGGCAAAATATTTGAATAGACATTTCTCAAAAGAAGACATACAAATGGCAAACTGGCATATAAAAAGATCAACGAAATGCACGTCAAAACTACAATGAGGTATAATTTCACCCCAGTTAAAATGACTTATATCCAAAAGACAATAACAAATGGTGGCAAGGATATGAAGAAGAGGGACCCCTCATACACTGTTGGTGGGAATGTAAAGTAGTACAACCACTATGGAGAACAGTTTGGAGGTTCCTTAAAAAACTAAAGATAGAACTACCATATGATCCAGCAATCCCACTACTAGGGATATACCCAAAACAAAGGAAAGCAGTACATGGAAAGAATATCTGCACTCCCATGTTTGTGCAGCACTGTTCGCAATAGCCAAGATTTGGAAGCAACCTAAGTGTCCACCAATAGACGAATGGATAAAGATAATGTGGTACATATAAACAATGGAGTACTATTTAACCACAAAAAATGAGATTCTGTCACTTGCAACAACATGGATGGACCCCGATGTCATTATGTTAAGTGAAATAAGCCAGGTATAGACAAACTTCTTACATTCTCACTTATTTGTGAGAGCTAAAAGTTAAAATAATTGAACTCATGTAGACAGATAGTAGAAAAATGGTTACCAGATGCTAGGAAGGGTAGTGTGGTTGTGGGGGAAGAGGTTAATGGTTAATGGTTACAAAAATTGGTTATAAAGAATAGGATTTCATATTTGATAACACAACATGGTGACTACAGTCAATTAGAATTTAATTGTACTTTTTAAAGTAACTAAAATAGTATACATAAATTGATTGTAACACAAAAGATAAAGGCTTGAAGGAATGGATACCCCATTTACTTTGATGCGATTATTACTTACGCATTAATGTATCAAAATATCCCATGTACCCTATAAATGTGTATACCTACTGTACCCACAATTAAAAATTTAAAAAAGAACTTCTTAATAACAACCTAATCCCTGTTTATTATGAAAAAATAAAATTTTAAAATTGCATCATTTTGCTTTCAACTTTAGATGAAATAATATAGGTTAAAGAATATTTTGTAAACGTAAACTGCCAGAAGAATTAGAGACTATAAGTTTGTCAATTTACTGGAGAAGAATAAAAGGCAAGAAAACACTTTATAAAGCACAAGTTAGAAAATAAATTTAATACTTTTCACAAATTCATAAAAATAGAAAACAATATGACAGAAGAATGAACCTACAGGATTTAATCAACCTATAAAAGACAAGAATTCACAGACTGAGGAAAAGAAAATAGCCGGCAGAACAAAATTTGTCTGTATTTTAATTATTAAAAAACTGCAATACAGGAATGTTAAGGAGGAAAAAAAAGATAAGTAAATATTTATGAGAATTTCAGAAAGGAATTTCTTATAGTTGTTTATATTTTTGGAGCATTTTTATGCCCAGATCCTTGCCCAATGGGCAAACTTAGTACACATTTAATAATTATTTACATGTGAAAATAAATAAAAGCATTACACATATAAGTAAACAAAATAAAGTTAGGCTGATAATACTAATTTTATACAATTAGTAATTACATTAAAAAGATAAAAGTGGTCACAAATGTCATTTACTATTAATGAAAGATACAATCCATAATTATGATATTAAATCATAAACCTATATATCTCTGATAGGATAGAATAAAATATATATAGCAAATTTAAAATTTATGTAGAAGTCTTTATTGCAGTCACTAATAGATTAAGTAGACAAAAGCAAATACAGACATAAAATAATTTAAATAATATGATGTTCTCAGAAAGTTTTTCACACTTCATTCTCAGCAATACAAGGTTCTACCTATTTTGTGCTTATAAAAACTGAAAAAGCACTTCTTAAGCATCCATTCCTATGCAGTCTGCCAAAAATCACCCCAGTCCTAATTTGAATACTTGGAGCCCATCACCAAAGAATACAAGTTTACTGAAGAATCTGTAAGCTATGACAAAATAAAAAAAGTTTCCCACACACAAAAAAAGGTTACCAAAAATCAATAAAGAAATACAAACATAAATTTACATCTATTTATGGGCATTGATATCTATTTATGGGCAACGTGGCAAAACCCCATCTCTGCAAAAAATACAAAAATTAGCTGGGTGTGGTGCCATGCGCCAGGAATCTCAGCTGCTTGGGAGGCTAGAAGTAGGAGGTCCCTGGATCCCAGGAAGGTGAAGCTGCAATGAGCTATAATCAAGCCACTGCACTTCAGCCTGGGCAAAACAGTGAGATCCTATCTCAAAAATAAATAAAAGCAAAAACAACAGTGGTCACGCCTATAATCCCAGCACTTTGGGAGGCCAAGGCAGGTGGATCACCTAAGGTCAGGAGTTTGAGACCATCCTGGCCAACATGGCAAAACCCGTCTCTACTAAAAAAAAAAAAAAAAAAAAAATACGAAAAATTAGCCAGGTGTGGTGGCAGTCACCTGTAATCCCAGCTACATGGAAGGCTGAAACAGGAGAATTGTTTGAACCCAGGAGGCAGAGGTTGCAGTGAGCCGAGATTGCGCCATTGCACTCCAGCCTGAGTGACAGAGCAAGACTCTGTCTCAAAAAAAAAACCCCCCAAAAAAACAAAACAAACAACAAACAAAAAACAACAAAACCAAACAAATTTAGCTGAGTGTAGTGGTGCGCGCCTATGTCCCAGCTACTTGGGAGGCTGAGACAAGAAGATCCCTTGAGCCCAGGAGAACAAAGCTGCAGTGAGCTATAATTGTGCCATTGCACTTTAGCCTGGATGACAGAAGTAGACGCTTCTGGGGAAAAAAAAAAAGTTTTTAAAGAATGTGCATTTATTCCTTTACTCACACAACAAATATTAATTGAACACCTGTGATATTAACTGAGAATATAAGAGTGAACATAAAATAGTTCCCATCTACCTTCTGAAAAGGAAGACAGATAATAATCAAATAAACAAGTTAACAAATAGACACATAAAATGTTGGCTAGTAATTAGTGCCACTTCAGAGCTTAGAATTTTATCAGAGAAGTCTTTCAAACTTCCAAACATTTCTCATGTTGGCATTTTCCAGGAAATAGAATAGCTTGGATAGTCATTTGAAGAAAATAGTAAGAAATGCAAAACTCTCTGATTGTAATTGGGTGTTCAGATACTATACTTTGTAAGGCCTGCTTAAATAAGGAACCATGGGAATAAAATAGCAATGTTATTCAATATCTCTACACATTTTAGAGCTCTATTTTATAAAGAAATATTCCACTCCTTCAAGAGAAACTTCACTGAAATAAAAGTCATAACCAGTATTTCTTAAAAGAGTAAACGTGCAGATGAATGAAAGTACACTTTTAATAATTAGTCAGGTTTCACACTGCTATAAAGTTACTATCTGAGACTGGGTAATTTATAAACAGAAGAGGTTTAATTGACTCACAATTTCACATGGCCGGAGAGGCTTCAGGAAACTTACAATCATGGCAGAAGGCAAAGGGGAAGTAGGCACCTTCTTCACAAGGCGGCAGGAGAGAGAGAGCACAGGGAAAACTGCCACTTTTAAACCATCAGATCTCATGAGAACTCACTATCACAAGAATGGCATCAGGAAAACCACCCCCATGGTACAATCACCTCCCACTAGGTTCCTCCCTCAAAGCATGGGGATTGCAAATGTAGACGAGATTTGAGTGGGAACACAGAACCAAACCATATAATGTATGTTTATTTATGCATGCCTTTGTAGGAAAGGGAATGCTTCCTTTTCACCATCTCCGAGGGTTCACTGGAATGCACCGACAATAGATGAGTAGGAAAAAAAGGGCATACAAAGTTTATTTATGTATACATGGATTTGGCAGTCCTACAAATATGAGACCCAAGGCAGAGCCAGATGTTTGAGGCTCATATACACTCTTCATAGGGGACAGGAAAGTGGGAGACTTCAGGAAACATTAGAAGGGAAGTAAATGATTTTTAGGAGAAATAAATGAGCCAAGAAAACAATGACCTGAGATAAAGTTCCTCTGAGGTTTCAGGGAGGTGGCAGGAAGGTGAGGGGTGGAACTTTACTGTGGACAACGGTTGTCATATTATGAGATAAAGTCTACCAGGTAATATCCAGGAGTAAAGAACAGATGAAAGATCTACTGCGCCAGGTAACAGCTTTTAGTTTTCTCTTTTCCAGTGATTAAACTTTCCTGCTAATTTGATGAGATTCCTATGGAGGGGATCTTTAAAGGACTGTATTTCTCATGCAAAGAAGTTTCCTTAGATAAGGACATTGCAGAGAGAGTCCTTCTTTATGCTTGGGGATGGGGAAGAAACAAGAGAAGCTCAGAAAGTCAGGCAGCATTTAACGCCTTCTAGTTCCTTTACTTTTTAATAATTTCAAGTTTTATTTTAGGGTCAGGGAGGACATGTACAAGTTTATTACATGGGTATACTGTGTGATGCTAAGGATTAGGGTACAATTGATCACACCACCCAGGTAGTCAGCCTATATAGTACCCAATAGTTTTTCAACCCTTACCCACCTCCCTCTTTCCCATCTCTAGTAGTTCCCAGTCTATTGTTGCTGTCTTTATGCCCCTGAGTACCCAGTGTTCAACTCCCACTTATAAGTGAGAATATGTGGTATTTGGTTTTCTGTTCCTGTGTTAATTCACTTAGAATAATGGCCTCCAGTTGCAAAGGATATGATTTCATTCTTTTTCATGGCTGTGTAGTATTCCATGGTATATATGTATCATATTTTCTTTATTCAATCCACTGTTGATGGGCACCTAGGTTGATTCTATGTCTTTGCTATTGTAAATAGTGCTGCAATAAACATAAAAGTGTATATATCTTTTGGGTAGAACAATTTATTTTCCTTTGGGCATATACCCAGTAGTGAGATTACTGCATCAAATGGTAGTTTGAAATTATTTGAGAAATCTCCAAACTTCTGTCCACGGTGGCTAAACTAATTTACATTCCCACTAACAGTGTATATAGTGTTCCCTTTTCTGTGTTAGTCCCACCAGTATCTGCTGTTTTTTAACTTTTTAATAGTAGCCATTCTGACTGTGAGACATATATATATATGCATGCTTTGTACAAAGTAGTAAGTTAAATATCAAGAAATAAATAATTATACATACTGACAAATTATTTTTGGAATATTATATAACTCTTATAGTGTACTGTGTAATTTTACCTATTAAATAAACAAAAATAATTCCTTAATCTGTTTTATAAGTTTGCCTTTTAAAATATCAGGCTCTATAAGAAAATACCCCATCTAAGACCCTGAAAAATTTTATTACATTACTGTAGGGGAAGCTCATTCTTGCAGGCCCTAGTTTGACTACTGATTCTTCTTGGCACTCAGAGAAGTCAATTATCATATTTCTAGAGTATTTATTACAGTAATATTGGGCCTCACAGGTGGAATACTGACAACTACATTCACTGCAAGTTCAGTGATAACATTTCCTAAGGGGAATAAAATATGAAATTATGCATATTTTTAATCCATGTACATAGCATTGTTATCATGCACTGTCAAAGTTATGTGTCACTGGAGGCCTAGAAAACAATATGCCTTAGGAATCATGTGCATAAGAGACATGTGTAAAGGCTATCTTTTTATCACACCAAGATATAAAATACGTTCTGGATATTGGCATAAGTATCTCATAAGATGTCAAGCAGATAGATAGTGGTATTGTTTGTAATGATTTATCAGCTTTTAATACTGAAAATTTAGCACTTTAAAGTATTACAAATGTCATATTTAGAAAAATAAATTTTATTTGAAAAAAATTATATTTTGAGTAAAGCTAAATATATGTGCATGTCCTATGATCTAGATATTACATTCTTAGAAGCACACCCATCAGAAATGCCTATGCATTTTAACCAAAAGAAATATACAAGAATGTTCACAGCTATAAGCTGTGAACTAGTGGAAACTGAAAACAAAATCAACACGGTCATCAACAGAATGGGAAAATGATTGTAGTCATTCATATAAAAGCATTCTTATACAGCCAAGACAGTGACCAAACTACAATGGCATGTAATGATATGGATGTAACTCACACAAAATACTATTTTAAAAATCACATACAAAAAAGTGTATACTAGATGATTCCATTTATGAAAGGTTCAAAAACAGCAGGAACCTTTGATATGGGGAGTCGGTAACTACTGCAAGGAGGCAAAATAAGGATTCCAGGAGATGACAATGTTCTGTTTCTTGATCTAGGTTTACTTCGTGAAAATCTATCTAGCTTGAATATTTTGTGTGCATTTCTGCATATTAATCTTCAATAGAATATTTACTCTAATGAGTATGTGAGCTGCCTAATTCTTTGTTCCAATTAGCCTGCAGTCCAACTAAGTATATTTTTGAAGAAAATAAGGTATAGCACTCAATTATGAGATAATATCATGTAAATTTATTTCTACTACTGAAAAAAGTTACAAATGTGCTCTAGGTAATGAGAACCAAATTATAAATAATTGTTATATGTATAATAAATGAAACATTAATGAACATATCTAATATTTTTAAAAACACATTTCATTTGTGGTTATTTTGAGATAAAAATTGATCTAGTTAGTGAAAATGTGCCATTATGGTAGTTAAAGGAAGGACAAGGCTTTCATACAAAGGGGCCCAAAGGGATACCCTTTGGCCCTGAGTACCACCTGGGTATTTGATAACCCACTATTGTGGTTTTGTTTTTTTAAAAAATCTCGTGGAAGTCTAATTGTATAAAATTTCCACAATTGGAGAATTTGAACTCAAAGGAATTTTTCTTAAGAAATTACATTTATTGAGATGTAATTTACCTAAACAAAATTCATACTTTATAAATGTATAGCTTAGTAAGTTTGGACAAATTCACACAGTCCTGTAACTATTCTAGAATCATGGTACAGGAAATTTCCATCATTCCCCAAATTCCCTTGTGTTCTTTTCAGTCAATTACCTTCCCTGCAAATCTGGCTCCTGGCAACCTCTTTTCTGTCCCAGTAGATTTTCCTTTTCTAGAATGTCATATTAATGAAATCATATAGTATGTAGCCATTTGTTTCTGTCTTCTTTAACTTAATAAAATGCTCTCAGGATGCAAACATATTCATGCATGTTTCAGTTGTTTCAATCTTTTTAAATTTATTGAAACTTGATTGCCCAGAATAGCTTGATTATTTATTCTGTTATTGTTGGTTGGAGTGTTCTATAAATGCTAATTAAGTTGGTTGATAGTTCTATTCAGGTTTTTTGTATTTTTTGAATCTTCTGTTGATATATTTTGTTGATTATTGGGTGAGAATTGTTAAAGTCTCCTACTATAATTGTATATTTATGGATTTCTCCTTTCAGTTCTATTGGTTTTTGCTTCATGTATTTAGAAGCTATGGATATATACATATATATATATATATATATATTTAAGGCTATTATGTTCTCTTGAAAAGTTAACCCCCTTATCTTCATATAATGTCCCTCTTTATTATTATTATTATTTTTTTGAAACAGAGTCTCATTGTGTCACCAGGCTGGAGTCCAGTGGTGCGATCTTGGCTCACTGCAACCTCCGCCTACTAGGTTCAAGCGATTCTCCTGCCTCAGCCTCCTGAGTAGCTGGGATTACCGGCGTGTGCCACTATGCCCAGCTAATTTTTGTATTTTTAGTAGAGACGGGGTTTCACTATGTTGGCCAGGCTGTTCTCAAACTCCTGACCTCACGATCCACCCGCCTCAGCTTCCCAAAGTGCTGGGATTACAGGCATGAGCCACTGCCCTTGGCCTATTATTCTTAATAATTTTTCTGAAGTATCCTTTCTGATACTGACCATTATGATGGTTAATTTTATATGTTAACTTGTCTAGACTATGGTGCTCAATTGTTTGGTGAAATACAGATCTAGACGTTGTTATAAAGGTATATTTTTAGATGTAATTAACATTTAAATTTGTAGACATTCAGTAAAGCAGATCACCCTCCATAATTAGGTGGGCCTCAGCCAACCAGCTGAATGTCTTAAGAGCAAAGACTGAGGTTTCCCAAAGCAGCAGCAATTCTTCCTCAACACTGCAGAATTAGAAACCCTGCCTGTGTTTCCAGCCCGCAGATTTTGTACTGAAGACTGTAACATGAATTTTTCCCTGAATTTCTACCCCATCAGTCTGATCTACAAATGTAGGACTGTTCCCATAAAAATGTCAGTAAATTTCTTAAAATCAATCAATTAATCTCTCTTCCAGTCTCTCTCTCACCCTACCAATCTCTCTCTCCCTACCTCCCTCTCCTCCTACCCACTTTTTCCCTCTGTGTCTCAGGCTTATGACTGCTGCTTCTCAAAGCCACAATCTTAGACAGGCCTGTGCATCTGAACCTCAGAGTATGGGCTTCTCAGAATTTCTTTCCTGCCTCTTCATGTCAGCTAAACTCTGTTTTGTATTTTTTGATGTGTGTGTGTTGTGGGTGCTTCTTGCCATGGTTGGGAAAGAGTTTGTGTTTTTTGTTTGTTTGTTTTATCTCATGGGAGTCTATTTGTATAAAATTTCCAAAACTGGAGAATTTGAACTCAAAGGAATTTTTCCCTTTGAGTTCCTTCTCCAGTAGCAGCAGACCACCTCTGCTTCTGTATCAGCACAAGAATCTGAACTGGGTGTGTTTCTTGCTCCTCTTTCATTGGCAGACAATTTTTGCTTCTACCTGTCCCCCAGTAGCAGCAGACCTTTCCCTTGGACCAGGGCACAGGAGTGCTTCCTGTCCTCCTCTAGCAGAAGATAGCTTTTGCTTCAATGAGAGGTGGGTGTGACAAGCATGTGGAGTATCTTGCCTGTCCTCTGTGGTCTCCCGCCTGCCCTCAATCTTTTCTTTTGAGCACATGGTGGAAATCTGTGGAAATGATCTGGTGTGGAGGTGCTTTTGCGCCTTGTGTCCAGGACTCCTAGGGATTCTATTCTGCTACACTAGCCTACATTTGACCTTTGAGATTTCGTTAAAATGTTTATTCTTTGCTTCTTACCCATTTTTATGGTTTCTATCTCTTTCTCTATTGCTCTGCTAAAGGTGTGCCCTGCCTCTCTTTGAAGGTGTTTATGGCCCCTTTGGAATTCAGTTAATCTATTTTTTTGTGACTTCAGTTCTCTGAGGGGTTCAGAAAAAGTTATCATTTTGTCATTGTTCTTGTTTGTTCTCTTCATTAGGGGTTAGAGTGATATTCTTATAAGGCTTCTTAGTTTTTAAGTGAAGCAGAACTTCTCAAAGGAAATTTTAAGTCATGGAATGAAGTCAATTTTATAACCTTCATTTCTTTTCTTACCCAAATTTAGACTATGAATTGAAGGCTGTTTCTTAATCTTTTAAAAATCCTATTCTTTATTTTTTCACATACAAACCTCATAACCTTCTTTCAGGTTATCTGAAACTCAAAAAAAAAAAAGATAACATGTGAAACAATGCATCAAAGCAAAGAAACAAAACATGTTTAGTTTTAAGTACTCGTCCCAGTTTCCTAGAGATGATAGGGCTTGCCTAGTTACATGTAATAAAACAAAAAATGCTAAATATTTATTGTATGAATGAATAAACCCAAAGTTAGCTATTAAGTTAAACAGAATTAAAATTATTTGGATACCAAATGTTCCAGATACCAGGAGAGAAAAAAAAATCCTAGCATGTTCTGGAGCCAAAACACTGTAAGTTGCAGTCTCTTCTCTCAAGAACTAATGCACTGCCCTGCACCCTCCTCCCATAAATAAAGGTACATCTGCTACCAGGTAATCATCCAATCACCTTTATTTCAAACTCAATTCTAATCACTTTTTAAAAAGATATTTTGGTTGTAATAACCGATTAGATTTCCTGTCCTTGTCTTTGCCGATTAACCTAAAGCTGAGTCTCTTAGCCTCCAACTGCTAACTTAGACCTGCCTCAGGTCAGAGACAAATAGCTTCCTCTGCCAAGCTCCGGTTTCATTTGCAAAAGCAATTCAGTATAATATGGGCCTTAAAACTTTGCTCTACTCCTGAGTCCCAGTTTTTCTTAAGTTATTCCATACTTATTCCAGTATCCTGGTCCTTCTCTTTTTCTCTGGTACTTTGCCTTGACATGATTTCAAGCACCTAAGTTCCTCTCATTCTGTGATTCTGCTTTGTCCTAACAGTTTTCTGTAAGACCAGAGTTCACTGATCAGGTTCCTGTAACAACTGAAAACTATCTTCCTGGCAGCCTGAATCTCCCCATCTCTGTTCTCCATCTCCTCTTTACCGTGCTTCTAACTCCTGTTGCCAGGCCCATTTTAGCTCTTGTTGAAGCTTCCCTACCCCTGAAAGTGTGATTGTGTATTATCTCTTTCTGTGTTCTCTGCTTGCCTGAATTCCCTCAGGTCGCCTGCAGGTGAGTGTACCCGTGTCATCCAGCCACCTTGGTGCAGTTTCCAGGATTGACCCCTCATTGCTTGCCTTTCCTTTTCTTACCATATTAAAGCTATCTGTCTCAGCAATCTTACCCATAGTGCTGATTTTGTGTTAGGATCATAAAGAAAATATATAAATTATACCAGCAAAAATCATTTCAGTTCTCAACCACTAACCTGACTGAATGCCGTAGCTGGGAAGAACGCATTTCTTTCTCAGCAGACGGTTGGGACAATGCTCCTTATTCTCTTTCTGGCTAGTCTCTGTTGTATTTTTCATCTCATTGCCTTGTCTGTTGGCAGTGAAATGTACAGGAGTATAGAAGAAACATGGTAAGGAATAGAGAAGAAAAACAAAAGGAGAGGGAAGCTCCCAATTTCATTAAATAAGACCATTGGCTCTCCTCACCATCCTGCCAGCACACCCATCTTCCATATTAGGTGCAAAACACACACATGCACAGACACAGAAGATTTAAGAGTTTTATTAGAGAGAATATAAACTGGAGGGAAAGAGAAAGGGAAGCAAACCCTCATCTTGTCATGTTTTATGTCACAGCTAACGATTACTATAGTATGTTTATTATGGAACCTAATTATTGGTCTTAGCAAACGTGTACCTTAATTATAGTCATTAATAAATGAAAGAGATTTTGTATTTCCAAGAGCTATATTAGACACCAACCTTAATGTTCTTACTGTTAAACAAAGAGAGAAATCTTTGTTTAAAAATAAGCAGAAGTGTAAAGACTGAATATTAATGTATATTTTAATTATTTGTAAAAGTGTATATATTAACTATTGCTTCCTTTGAAAATTTAATAAAAGTCAATATGAAAACAAATTTTCCAGGAGACCCTCCCTTCATCACTACTACACCCTTGTTTTCCACATTCCACACAACCCAGAAGAAGGATCAAACAGCTACACCACAATCCTCACAGTAGTCCTGGCTTCACCAGGAGCCTATTCACTGTTCCAAATCGGAATGGTCTTTCTGCAAAACAGACAATTGCCACAACTTTGAAATATTATCTACTATACATTTTAACACAGCCAGATATTGCCTGAGACCCTCAGCCAGTTCTGCAACCAAATAACTTAGACCAATATCAAAACATTTGAGCGAGGTACAGTTAGTTCTGCTCCCCACCCTAGTACTTCCGCACCACAAAACTAAAGACCAGTCTTTCCCCAGAGCTCTCATTCTTTTGATACACTTTGCTGCTTGTTCCTCCTGCTATACTGACTTCCTTCCCTCAAACTCTTCTGAATTGTCCTCTATATCTTCAAATTATCTTATGTATTAGCTGAGCAGATTTTTCTTTCTTTAAGGAGGTGACACCTGTCCTCACATTTGTACCATTTGGATATGGTGGAAGAGGGGTGACTGCATTCTCTTGGATAACTGTCATCTCTTACAATGTCTTATCTTCTCTGAAGGCTCATGCCATAATGTTATATGAGTCTACTTCCTTGCCACTACAATCATTTGAATTTTCAATAAATTACTTAAACTTGACAAAATTTGGGAGACCTCAAACTCTTTCTTTCCATCAGAACTCCCATTATAATTTTAGAAGACTTCACGATTCATGTAAATGAATTATCCAATACCCTTAAACCAGTTAATCCTGGACCTTCTTAATGTCCGTGCTATTCTCAGTCTACTTCGGCAACAAAATAATAATGTTATATTCTATTTATCACCTTAAATGGCTCTATTTAAAACAATGTAAATACCAGCATTCCATAGTCTGACAAAAGCCTCTAACTATCCTTCTGTCTTACTCTTATGATCCATGGAACTTCTTAAACAGAGAGAATATTATCCTTCTAATGAATCCTTTCCTCTTGACCTGTCAGCCCCCTTAGGGCTTCTATCCTTTTCATATGATGTGTGGGCACCATGGTGTATGGTTTATCATCTAAACTAACCTCTCACCAGCTTCCTCATTTATGAATACCATGAATCCCATCCTTCTACCACATACAAGTAGAAAAATTCCAAATATAAATCAATTATATAGCCTCCCACCTGATTTCTAGAAACAAAGTTAATGTTGTGAAAGGAAAACATGCACATCTACATATAAACACATGCACGTCAATACCATTAACATTGATAAACCATGTCTCCCCTAAATAAAAATGCATCATGCGGGCCCTTGGCATTGTTCATCAATCTTTTCACTTTTTCTTAGCTTCTCTTTTTAATTGTAATTTTAAACTTCCACTATATTCCCACACAACCTCTCCCATTCTCAGCAAGTAACCTTGTTGCCTGTTTTCATTGGGAAAATTAAGAACATCAGTTATTTACATTCCTCCTCTCCTGTCACCTTCCCACCACAAATACCTTAATTGTTATATAATTATTTTCTCTAGTATTGGATGTAGTACCTCTTTTTTCATTTAGAGCTACTGTGTTATTAGCAGAAATATCTAAAAATGACCTTAGATGTTTCCTGTGGGTTGCACGGACAATGAGCTTGCTAGGACCTGGGTGAGTTTTTCCTTTTTCCAACTTACAGTACATACCCAAGTCCACCTTTCCACAGAACCAAAGGCTTCTTCTCTTAGCCAGGGTGAATCAGAGAATCTCTCAGACCTTTCAGATTCCTATTTCCTTAGATGGAGAATATCTAGCTTCCCCAGAGAATTCCTAATAATTGGCAAGCACACAAAATCCAGATTTCCCAATGCCATAAAGCCAATGTATTCCCTTACTGTCAAGGCCACTTCTCATGCTTGCTCTGTTAATGGGGAGACACACAGAGGTGAGGTATTCTTTCACCAAAATGAAAACATGCATGTCCAGCTGACGCCCTGCTCCTGGCATGCTGCGCTGTAGAATGATAATGAGTCAAGGGGCCCTTTTACATCTTTGTCTTGCTGATCCCAGTCATGCCAGATTCTCCTTTTTTCAATAAAACTCTACCATTAATCTATGATGTGAATTTTTTTCCCAATTTCTAGCCCAACTTGAGACAACTCCAACAGAACATGGGGCCTGACAAGAGCCAGCACTTCTTAAATTTAATTGTAGACACCTCAACAAGGATCTTATATCATTAGACACTTTTCTGTATCTTTACTCTTCTATCTCTGCTTCTTTAACTCTCCTTATCTAATTCTCCTTTATTTTAGCCTACATATAAGTGAAAGATACCTCAGTCCTAAAAATATAAACGAAGGCAAAACAGTACTACATGGATCCTGTCATCTACTTGACTTACTCATAATCTTTCCTATTTGCCATATTTAAGGCAAAAAATACGTATCGCTTTCTTTTGTTTCCCACTGAGATATCCTCCTAGCCTTAGGCTTGCAACCCATGGTCCATACAACAGCCAAAGTAGTCATATATCACATCACATGACCTTCTGCTTAAAAATCTTTACTGGTTCTGATTTAGAAATTGAGCTCATCCTCCTATGCCCTGGTCTCTGATCACCTCTCACTCACTAAACTATGGCTATACCATTCTTTCCTCTTTAAGGTGTGTTTCCCAGTAAATGTTCTTGTTTGCTTGTAAACGAGTGACTGTTCTCTCCTTTTTTAGTTTCTGCCTTAGGACCTTTGCATTTGTTGTTTATGCTGCCTAAAATGTTCTTCCACAAAATTTTGAACGTGGTTTACCTGTTAACATGCACCTCTTGTTTACCTGCAAACAAGTGCTCAGAACAATACTCAGCACATAGTAGGTACTCATTTTAACAAACACTATTCTTCCTCATAGAACAGCCTCATTCATACGTGGCTTTACTCATGGCCTCTTCAGTAATTTAATCCATAACTTTACATGGGCAGATCTCATTGATCAGTGTCTCATTCTTTCCACGTTTCTTGATGCTAATTTAAAGTGAGTCTGTATTGCATCTTGTTTTCATTTGGGCAGAATATTTGGCACCAAGGCCTATCATAGGTCACTAGCTAGGTGAAACAATAAATAGAAAATATACATCACAGCCATATTTAAGTTGACAGGTCTTTCGGTATAAAACAACCAGTATAAACCAAGAATCTTCACTGCAAAGAACTTTACGAATTAATGCATTATGAATTAACACAATTTAGCTCAAGTTTATCTTTAGTCCTAATGTGTCTACTCTGTAAATTAAGGCACACCTTAACTATATAGTTATTACTGCCCTAAGCAGAAGTTTTCAAAACCCTTTATAAATATCTTGCTTCTGGATGAAAGTGATGATAGTGTGGCCATTCTCTTGTACAATTACTTTTTCTCACTTGACAAGAAAATAGGTTGTGTGGTTTTTACTTTAGCACATTTTCGACACTTTTGCTGCAAGGTAAAACATTGTGCCTAGCCCATTCATCAAGTCAGTCTCATGAAGAAAGGGAATGTACTAGAATAAAAGAGACTTTGTTCAAGGAGGCAACTGGATGTACAAGTCTAGAGGTCAGTAGAGAGAAGTGGGCTGGGATAGGCACTTGGGAAGTTTCATCAAAGAGATAACATTGGGAGGTGACAGAATGAATGGCACTATGTAGGGAAATGTTGAGGGGAAAAAAAAAAAAGTGGTCCTATGATTCCTAACATCTGCAGGTGAAGTAGAGGACCAGAATCTCCCCCTCCAAATAGACGAAAAAGCAGTGCAAAGAAAAACATGAAGGAATATGGAAGCAAATGAGTCGAGGAAAGATCCTGTTTTAAGAAGAAAAACACAGTAATCTTTGTCACATAATACTGAGAGTTTAGGACCAAAATAGTCTGTTAGTTGGTAAAGAAGAGTCAAATTTACTGGATACAACTATTTTCTTTGTCACAGTTAGGATAAGCCAGATGTAGAAGGTTAAAGAGTCAGCGGGATGTAAGGAAGTAGATTTTTTTAAAGGACTGAACAAAACAAGACAACAAAAATGTGAATTGATATGGAAAACAGCTAATGTATCCATGATCTTTGAAAACACTCATTAATTAGCCATGGCATTTACTGTTTAGTAAAGAAACACATGTATCCCTTTGGATGGACGTTTTAAAAATGCCTAGAGACTAGACAAATTAATTTTATTTTTTAACTTACTAAGGACAAATAATTTTGTATTAGGTACATGTGATTGTATTTTGTTTGTAACATTTGTAATCTTTTAAAAAAATCATCCATGTCTTAACTCAGTAACTATATAATATCTTTCGTCTTTGGTTTGTACTCAGCATGTGCATAATGCTTTTAAATTTACCCCAATATTGAGTCCAATGACTACCTTTAGGAAGATACAGGAATTATTAATGTATAAATAATTAATTAGGATATTTACTGCATTCATTAAAACATATCAGTGGGAATTCCTTGTGAGACTTTTTTTATTAAAGAAAAATACTATTCTCAGGGGATACATAAACATTATGATTAATTTAATTCCAAAATCTCATTTAAGCTAATATTTTCCATCTTTACCATTACCAAACATGTTACACGCTATTACAAACATCCAAATTGTTTGTTTTGGTTTAATCTAATAATGTAAAACACATTAAAGTACTTTAACTGTAAACTTTTACCTAAGTAATGGCTACTTCTGCCATCTGGTGGCAGAATTAAAAGTTATATTCACAATTGTTATCTAGGCTGTAAACCAGGCCTCACTAAGCAATTCTAAAATAATCTCCCACATTGCAAGTATCATCTTTCACTTGAAAAACTTAAACATTTACAGGTGTTTTTGTTTTTGTTTTAGTTTTAGTGGGACGATGCTCTCTATAATTTATTGGAACATTGATATGTGTGTGCTGAGCACATTAATAATGTTGCATGCTGACAAAGAAACCATCAATTTTATATCAACAATCAAGTTATATATAAAACCTAATAATAATTTTCTCCATATATGCTACAATTTTATATCAACAATCAAGTTATACATAAAACCTAATAATAATTTTCTCCATATATGCTACATATAAAGCAATTTCCAGCATGTCTAATTTTCAAAAATTAATAATCACTATATCTAAAGTAAGCTTTTAAAGGGAACGACGTTTTATTATACAACCTGGTATTTATAATTTGCTACACTACCTACAACTTGGCTTTTTACCATGTCTTAGGCATTATAACAACCATTGCTATATGAAAATATTTTAAAATTTAAAAATAGTTTGACCTCTGAGCAAGTTTATTTGCATTATAGACATTTTACTGTATTTTTATATTTGGGATTCTCTCTTTATTTAAGAAATTTGAAACGTTATGTGTAATTATATGTCAGAGAATCACAGAATGGAGGAGTTGGAAGGGCTCTCAGACATCAGAAGGTTTGTTTCTCTGCCCAAAAGATGAATATTTTCTAAACTATTACTAATAAGTGGTTATCCAGCTCTGCTTATATCATTTCAATAATAGGAAAACTCTGCTACAGTTTCAACAACACTCCTCCTGAGATAACTCTTCTAAAAACCTGAAAGGTTACTTCCCTGTATCTTACCTCTATTGGCCTTGGTTGGTTCTCTGAAGCCCTGTCAAATAAATTCATATTCTTCACTATTTGAAGACAGTTGCCATGCTTTCACTGCCCGCATATTCTTTCCTTTAGGGTAGGCATACCTGGTATTCTATTCCTCACATGCCACATCAGTTTCTCCACCAATCTGGTCTTTCTCTCTTTTTCTCCCAGTTTGAAAATATAGACCCCAAGACTGGCCTCTCTTTTCTTGGTGTCATCTGACAATCAAATCGAACTGCTGGTGTTTACCTGGGAGCCCTTTCTATGTGTGCTCTTCTTCTTTCATATCAGACAACTCTGATTAAAGGGAGAAGCCCCAGGCCAGGAAGTAGAACTCTGAGCTTGAGTTCCAACTCCATTACTTACTAGCTCTGTGGCCATAAAAACATCTGATAATCTCTTTGACATTTATAATCCTCAACAGTAACATTGGTATTATAATATTTAATGAGCTACAACCCATTAGCTACATTACAGCCAGCTAAAATTTCCAATAAGCCATTCTCATTATCTTCTTCCCTTCTTAAAGTCTTTGAATGGCTTCCGTTGCTCTGAGGATGAAGATAACGCTTCTTAGTTTGGCTTAAGAGGCACGACGTGAATTGGCCTCCAGCATCCTATCTGGCTTCATCACGTGTCATATTTCCCAGATCTCTCTCCTTTCAGACACATCGGTCTTCTCTCGATTTCTTATTCTCACCATCCTGCAGAGGGCTTTTGCTTCTGTGCTTCCTGTCTCGTAATCTTAGTTAGTTAGTTAGTTAGTTAGTTAGTTAGTTAGTTGAGACGGAGTCTCGCTCTGTCGCCCAGGCTGGAGTGCAGTAGTGCGATCTCGGCTCACTGCAAGCTCCGCCTCCTGGGTTCACACCATCCTCCTGCCTCAGCCTCCCGTGTAGCTGGGACTACAGGCGCCTGCCACCACGCCCAGTCAATTTTTTGTATTTTTAGTAGAGACAGGGTTTCACCATGTTAGCCAGGATGGTCTCAATCTCCTGACCTTGTGATCTGCCCGCCTCGGCCTCCCAAAGTGCTGGGATTACAGGCGCGAACCACAGTGCCCGGCCCTTATAATGTTCTTTAGTAGCCCTCCTTCCTTACTTACCCCTTACCCATCCTTAGTCAGAGATAAAGAATTATTTCCAAAGAGAATCTTCTCCCTACCTCCCCAACCAAGTTAAAATTACCTAATACATGGGTTTGTGACACCATGTACTTCCTTTCACTCATTCGACTTCTTTTTTTTGTTTGTGTAATTACTTGACTATGTCTGAGTCCTCTAGTAGATTTTAAATTGTATGAGGGCCAAGACCTCATCTGTTTTTTTGTGCCCAATTTTCCCCACTACGTGGCCCTCTACTTGATCTATAATAGGTCGTCAATAAACATTTATATCATATAAATTGTAATTCAATACTGCCAAAGAAACTAAAAATTAAGAGTTGGAGATTCTGGAAAGAGGAAAGGCCCAGGGATATGAACTCAGTATTTAGCAATGGATCTCCCCTCAAGGAAATTTCTAATTCTGAGATGCAGAGGATCAAAGCTAAAAAGTTAGAGACTCAAGGCCTGTGCCATGAAGCCTGGCTGATTTGTTTGTTTATTTTTGTATATGCTGAGGTGGGAGGATCCCTGGAGCCCAAGAGTTTGAGGCTGCAGTGAGCTAGGATGGCACCACTGTGCTCCAGCCTGGGTGACAGAGCGAGATCCTGCCTCTAAATACATACATACATAATACATTTTTTTAAAAAAAAGTTAAAGCCACTGAAAAACAGAGTAAAATTTTCAGTAGTCTTTTTGTGCTAGAAGACAAAAATTGGAGGTAAGAACTTAGTGAACACCTCACGGCTCTGGGTTGGGAGCCCTGGAACTATTCATATGTTTTGCTTTGTTTTGTTTTCCTTGTTTTTTCGTATGTTTTTTTCTTTTTAAAAAATCTATCTGGAGGCTTTGACTTTTGAGCTTACTTATAGTCTCTCAGAAGAGACAGAAAGACAATGGGAAGTCTAGCTTATGATACAATTCCAAGGTAAAATCTGTCTCTCACTCCCTTCTCACCTCTGTATTTTCCCCCTTAGGATAAAGAACATCAAATCTTTGTCATAAGATATTTTGTCTCACTCCTCTATTTATGATGCCTCATTATTCTCTCATTACATTTCAGTAGGGTTATCTTGAGTTGTGGACTCTCAAGGAATGGGACATCTCTGTCTTTTACAACTCATGTCCAATCTGTCATCTTACCATATTCCAGGGGACTTTCTATCTCATGTCTATAATTGACTACTAAAGGTTATCTGTCCGTTGTCCTACTTGTAGGATATATACATTTCTTGGAATTACCTGGCTTACTCAAATTTTCTGTTATTCACTTATTTCTACTCACACAGATATTATAAAGATATATCTACTTCATAGACAGATACAGGTTATACAAAAAAAACTCCAAAAGATTCCTATGTACACTGCCCTGAAGTATAATCCAGATGAGACAAATTACTACCTATTCAGTTATGGTAGCTGCCCAAAATAATTTTTATCTTCTTCTATAGTAACTTCAGCCCCTGATAATTTCTATATTTTCTTCTATTTTGCAATTTTAGTCTACGTTTTTTTCTGGAAGTGATAACAAGTGGTGAAAGGAAGACGTCAAGATTAAAAAGAAAGAGAGAAGTTAGAGTTTGAATAATTCACCACACAAAAATGTACAAATTAAACTCTGAGTAATCACACAGTTTATATATTTTATTCTTCTTAACACCTTTTTTCCTTTTTTTAAATCATGAATACTCTTAGTATTATTCCTCTTAGGGAATCAGATGTTGGTTCATTTGGTACAATATTAAAAGCATTTATTATGGTCTTTGTCTTCAGAATTAGGGTAGGTGCTTTTTTTAACTTTTCTCAAAAGAAACTATTCTTTCTCACATTGTCTCTGGAAAAAATAGTTGGCTATCTCAGAAAATTATTGGGTTATACAATCAGATCATGATAAGACACTGAACTCCAGGTATGTATAGATGGATAGATAGATAGATAGATAGATAGATAGATAGATGATAGATAGATAGATAGAGACATGAATCATTTGGGTTTTAAGTAAACATTTGCTTTCTCAGATATTCTGTTAATCAGATGGAGGGCTGGTTATAGGCAAAATGGTGAAGAAGGGCAATGAGTCTCTAACACCATCACATCTCCACTTTGGCCAGATTGCCATCTTCACCCCAGTCCCTATCTTCTGACCACAGAGGAGATAATCAGAGAGGGACATGGCAAGAACTAAAACATTCCTCCCCTTATCATCTCTCATCAACAAGTCCATTTCTTCAAAACCATCTCAAGTAATTTAAAAACAACTGTATAATCTCAAGCTTTTCCTTGTAACAGAAAATAAATTCAAACAAAAAAGTGGGCTTTACTCAGGTTCTTTTTAGGCATTATTTGTGTGATGGTGACCTGAAAATGTTGTAGGTAATTTGTCTCAAATGACACTATGATTAAGTAAATGCCTATGTCTTATATATAACTTATAATGTGACTTGGCATTTATAAAGTGTTTCATCCTGATTTTATAAATGAATAGAGTAAACTCAAACTTATCAAATAAACTAATTCTTATTCACAGTATATAGTTGGTTCCCACAACAATTGTCAGAAACTTAGTTATTTTTCCAAGCTTGGAATACTTTCATCCCTTCTCATATTGACACGTAAATTCAGTGGCTTATGACCATAAGTAAATGAGTTTGAGATTGAAAATTCAGCATTCCCATCTCTGAGTCTCTGTTCCTACCATTGTGCTTCATCTGTCAACCTCCATTTTCTCCTGCGATCTCCTATCTTGGCTTATTTTCTTTACCGTACTCTTTTTGAAATTCAACCTTAGCACGTAGGTCTGCTTGGCTTGGAAGACATTTGTTTGGACAGTGTGTAAAGATCTGTGCCTCATTGTGTAATCCTGAAAAGATTGTGTGCCTTATGATTTGCAAAATATATATTTGACTGTGGAACTAATGTGGCATATGCCTGGACAATCTGTCAATCTCCTATAGTCTTGTTCTTTTTATCTTTTAGTACACGGTGAAAACAATGGAAATAAATGACAGGATTTACTGACAGCTTTCAGATTTGTATTGCCAAGGTATACATTATTGTTTTGAAGACACCTGATTAGTAGAATCATAAATTAGGCACTAGAGAAAGTATTTATTCCACCAAAAACACACACACGCAAAGCTTCTTCCTCACTCCTCTATTTAATAGTTTATTATTGTTTTCATTGTTGATTTGACAATAACTATTTTCCAGGTCAGCCAGAAAAGATCTGAAGACATATAAACACTTACAAATGTTGCACATTTGTTTTAATCCATATACATTTCAATAATACATTTTTATTATTTGTAGTATTGGCATTATTGTTTTTATGCTATTGGTGATAATGATGGGATATCAAAATTTCAAAAATATAGTATCAATGAGAGAATAAAACTAGAAATATAATGGTAAAGTTCTTGAGTTTCATTGCGTTTTGATTTGACTAAAATCTCTTCTGCTGCTGCAAAACACATGACACTTGGTAGAAAGCATAATATAATACTGGCACAGCTTACTCTACTGTGTTATGTGGAAGTGTAGTAACAGTTCAAGCAGAATTGGGACGTTATGTTTATACAAAGCATCACTACAAATTTGGTATGAGATTTAGAAATTTTTGGATGTAGTATACCTGTAGGCTGGTTTGCTTCCAAGACTATTTTTATTATTTAATTTTAGTTTATATAAACTATATATAATTTTAGTTTATATAAATTTTAGTTCATATATATAAATAAATTATATTATTTAATTTTAGTTTTTAAAGAATACACTACTGTGGGATAAAGTCAACACAATAAAACATAGGAAGAATAAATGCCAGCCTGGGCAACTTAGTGAGTCCCTGTCTATATAAAAATTAAAAACAAAAACAAAAACAAACAAACAAAAAAAACTAGCATGGTGGTGTGCACGTGTAGTCCTAGATACTCAAGGAGGCTAAGGTGGGAGGATCGCTCAAGCCCAGGAGTTTAAGGTTACAGTGAGCTATGATTGTGCCACCACACTCCAGCCTGGACAAAAGAGTGAGACAAAAGAAAGGAAAGAAGAAAGGGAGAAAGGGAGAGAGGGAGAAAGGGAGAGAGGGAGGGAGGAAGGGAGAGAAGGAGGGAAGGAGAGAGGGAGGGAAACATAGGGAGACAAGATGAAGGAAAGTACATGAGAAATATGGGAGAAGCATGATTTAACAACATTTAACAGGGTATAAAAACCAGGATATTAGGTGATCACAAAATAAGTATAAACTCAGACTGTAATATTGCTGCATAGAAGCTAAGGTTGCAGCAAATAAAATAATGAATCTCCAGAACAAGGAGGTCAATAGTCTCCTATACTTCGTACAGGTCAAAGTATTCTGTCAACATCATAATTTAAGAGAGCCATAGGTGAACTAAAGAACTTTTAAAAGAGAGTAAAACAGACAGTGTGAGAGCTGAAAACAGTTTTTTCTTTTTTTTTTTTTCAATCCAGTCTATCACTGATGGGCATTTTGGTAGACACTGCACACGTATGTTTATTGCAGCACTATTCACAATAGCATTGCTGATTTTGTTGTTGTTATAGTAGTTGTATGTTTCCTATTGATATTGACTTCCATATTTCTGACCCCGGAACCCATATATTTATTCTGAAATACTCTTATACGAAACAATTTGGCTTGATATCCTCAATTATGGATTCTGATAAGCCCTATAACAAGTTTACTTCTCTGACAAGTAATCATTTATGTTATATTTTATATAAAACTGTTATAGAAAAACACATAAAATACAATAGTAAATGTAAAAACAGAAGGCACATTGTATTGTGTTATACATGTATCCTACAAAATTGTGCAAAAATTTTTTAAAATAAAAAAATTACATCAGAATGTCAGAATTATTTTAACAAGATGGTTGGCTCACAGATTTTCACCTAAGTTTTCTGTAATGTTATCATTATGTATTTAGGTTGGGTTTTTCTAAACTGTTATAAAATATTTGATTAAGCAATGTCATAGGATTAAAATCAACATGTAAAAATAAGTTGCATTTTTATACATTAGCAATGAACAGACTGAAAATGAAATTAGGAAAATAATTCCATCCACAATAGATTTAAGAAGAATAAAATATTTAGGAATAAATTTAATAAAATAAGTGAAAATTTTATACTCGAAACTATAAAACATTGCTGAAAGAAATTAAACAAGACCTAAATACATGGAATAGCATCCTATGTTCATGTATCAGAAGACTTAATATTGTTAAGATGGTAATACTCTACAAATTGGTCTATAGATCCAATGGAATCTCTATCAAAATCTCTGCTTTTTTGGTTTTGCAAAAATTTACAAGCTGATCCTAAAATGTCTACATAGATACAAAGATGCCAAACGGCCAAAGAAACCTTAAAAAATAACAAATTTGGAGGAATTACATTTCCCCATTTCAAAACTTATTACAAACCTACAGTAAGGAATAGGGTACTGGCATGACGACAGACATATAAATCAATGGAATATAATTAAGAACCCAGTAATAAACTCTTACATTTATGATCTATTGATTTTTTAACAAATATGCTAGGAAATTTTAATAGGAAAGGAATAGTCTTTTTAAGAAATGGTGCTGAGACAATTGGGCATCCATTGTAAAAATATACATTTATACCCTTATTTCACAGCATACAGGAAAATTAAATAAAAATGGATCACAGTCCTAAACATAAGAGGTAAGGCTAGAAAACAGAAAACATTGGAGTAAATTTTCATAATCTTGGGTCACTCCATGACTTATTAGATTGTACTAAAAGTACAAGTGATATAAACAATACACTAGGCTTCATCAGAATTTAAAAGTTTTATGCTTCAAAACATTCCACAGAGGCCAGGTGCAGTGGCTCACATCTGTTAATACCAACACTCTGGGAGGCCAAGATGGGAGGATCACTTGAGGTCAGAAGTTCAAGACCAGCGTGCCCATTATGGTGAAACCCTGTCTCTATAAAAAATACAAAAATTAGCCAGGTGTGGTGATGGGCACCTGCAATCCCAGCTACTAGCAAGGCTGAGGCAGGAGAATCACTTGAACCTGGGAGGCAGAGGTTGTAGTGAGCCAAGATTATGCCACTGTATTCCAGCCTGGGCAACAGAGTGAGACTTCATCTCAAAACAAACAAACAAACAAAAAATGCCATAGAACAGGAGAAAGTATTTGCAAGTCATAAGTCTGATAAGGGATTTATATCTAGAATATATAAAGAACGTTTACAGGTCAATAACAAAAGAGTAAATAATTCAACAAATGGTTAAGGGAATTGAACATTTTTCCAAAGAAGATATATGACTGGGCAATAAGCACATGAGAAGGTACTCAAGAGTAGTCATTAGGGGAATGCAAGTAATGGCCACAATGCCATGCCCAGTTCACATCTATTGAAATATAATCAAAAGAAAGACAGCAAATGTTGATGAGAATGGGAGAAGTTGGAACACTCATACATTGCTGAAAGGAATGCAAAATGCTATAGGCACTTTGAAAACTGTCTGCCAGTTTCTCATATGCTAAACACAGAGTTACCCTATAAGACAGCAGCTCTACTCCTAGTTATCTACCCAAGAGAAATGAAAGCAGATGTCTACACAAAGACTTGTACATAAATGCTCACAGCAGCTTATTCACAATGCCCCCAAAGTGGGAAAAGCCCAATTCCTCAACAATTAGTGAATGAATAAACAAAATGTGGTACACAGCCATTCATTGTTTAATGATGGGAATATGATCTGAGAAACGTGTCCTTAGACAATTTTGTCACTGTGTGTATATCAATAGAGTGTACTCACACAAACCTAGATGGTATAGCTTACTACACACCTAGGTTATATGGTCTAGCCTATTGCTTCTAGGCTACAAATACGTACAATGTGTTATTGTCTTGAATACTGTAGGCATTGTAACACAATGGTATTGGTGTGTCTAAACATATCTAAACATAGAAAAGTAATGCTAAAAATCCAGCATAAAGATAAAAATGATACACCTTTTCTCGGCACTAACTATGAATGAAAACTACAGGACTGTAAGTTGCCTTGGGTGAGACAGTGAGTCAGTGGTGAGTGAATGTGAAGACCTAGGACACTACTGTACATTACTGTAGACTTTATAAATACTATATACTTAGGCTAAACTAAATTTTCTTTTTAAAAAACTTTGTTCAATGACAAATTAACCTTAGCTTACTGTAACATTTTTACTTTATAAACTGTTTAATTTTTTAACTTTATGAATGTCTTATATTAACAGCTTAAAACATACATTGTACAGCTGTACAAAAATATTCTCCTTATATTCTTATTCTATAAGGTTGGTTCTATTTTTAATGTTTTTTTTTAATTTTAATTTTTTTGTTAAAAACTAAAGACGTACACATTAGCTCAGGCCTACACAGCGTGTCAGGATCATCAATATCACTTTTGTCCACATCCACATCTTCTCTCACTAAAAGGTCTTTAGGAGAAATAACATGCATGCAGCTGTCATCACCTATAATAACCATATCTTCTTCTGGAATTCCTCCTGAAGGATCTGCCTGAGACTATTTTATAGTTAACTTTTTTTTAATAAGTAGAAGTACACTTAAAATAATAATAAATAATACAGTAAATATATAAACCAGTAACTTTATTTATTATCGTCAAGTATTATGTATTGTACCTAATTTTATGTGCCATACTTTTTTATGATTAGAAGTGCGCAGGTTTGTTGACACCGCATCATGACTAACGCATAAGTAATGCATTGTGCTACAACTTAAGGACAGCTATGACACCACTAAGCAATGGAAAATTTTCAGCTCTTTTATAATATTATGGGATCATCGTCCTACATACAGTCTGTCCTTTACCAAAGTGTTATGTGGCACATGACTGTATATCCATAGAATGGAATATTATTCAGTCATAAAAAGAAATGAAGTACTGATGTTACAATGTGAATGAACTTTGAAGACGTTATGCTCAATGAAATAATTCAGACATTAAAAAACACAAATTATTTACATTAAATGTCCAGAAGAGATAAATATAGAGAGACAGAAAGTAGATTAGATGTTTCCTGGCGTTGAAAGTCACAATAGGTATGGACTTTTTTTGGGGGTAATGGCAATAGAGTAAAATTAGGTTGAGAAGATAGTTGCACAATTCCGTAAGCTTACTAAAAATCCTTACATTGTAGAATTAAAATGGGCAAATTTTATGGAAATTAAATTACTATAATATATAAATAAACCTGCAAAAATATTTGAGAATCCCATGAAAGATCTGTAATAAAAATTTTTAACCATTTTGGGGGGAGGTGAATAGATTAAATGTTTTATTAAGATATATAATATCCTCCAAAATTCTTATAATTATGTGACTTCTTTCCTTCAAAACACAATTCATAATCTGGAATACAAAGTGCATTAGTCCATTCTTTCACTGCTATAAAGAAACACTTGAGGCTGGGTAATTTATAATGAATAGAGGCTATCTGGCTCATGGTTCTGCAGGCTGTACAGAAAGCATAGTGGCTTCTGCTTCTGCAGAATCCTCAGGAAACAAAATCACTGTGGAAGGTGAAGGAAAATCAGGCACATTTTATGTGGCTAGAGTAGGAGCAAGACAGAGGGGAAAGATGCTACACACTTTTAAACAACCAGATCTCGTGAGAACTCACCAACATGAGAACAGCACTGAGGGGATGGTGCTAAAACATTCATGAAAGATCCACCCTCATGATCTAATCACCTCCCACCAGTCCCCACCTCTAACACTGAGGATTACAACTGATCATGAGATTTAGGTGGGGACAAAGATCCAGACCATATCACCAAGTGTCAGAAATATGAACAAGAATGAACAAACAGAAAATTGTCTATACTTTCTAATTAAAGGATTGGCGTATTTTTTGAAGGCAGAATGTTTTGTGTGTGAAGGATATATTGATGCTAAGTAGAAAAATGTTGAAAGCATAAGGATTTAGTTTGCCTCTGATGGGAAGACATAAAAGTGTAGAAATGACTGGTGGTATTAGCAACATTTTTGTGTATTTGTCAATTACATTACAATTTCACATACTGAGTACCGTGTAAATAGTTTATATATATTAATCTATGGATACAAATATATCATGAAAATAATTTCTTTTCCAGAATTTGCCAATAACAATTCTTAATCATTGCTAAACATAACATCTCATTACTAGTAAGATTTACAGAGTTTATCTCACAACTACCACATTGAACAGAACTTTCTTACACTTTGAGAATGAACTTTCAATTATCTATAATGATATATTGAAATGGGGCTTATCAATAATTTTTAAAAGTTTGCACAGGTTTTTATTCTCATCGGCTCAATTATCTTCAGAGTCTTTTATCATCATTTGCTACATGCTCAGAGAATGCATATTAATTTTAATAGTGGTCCAGTAGAGAATAAATTAACATTCTAAAGCCAAATTTAAATAAATTTTAGGTAATCTAAAGCTTTAGATTCATGCCATTTATTAATTTCAGGAAAATCAGCGCATGAAATTTAAGACAGATCTGTGTTCCAATTCTATGTCTCTTATCAACTGCAATCTTAGATGTTTATCTTATCCAAATTTGTTTTCTCATTTGCTGGATGCAGGGCGTAGTTTTAGTATATTTTTCAAAGAGTTATTGTTAAAATCAAAGTGATAATGCTGTAAAAGTTACTAAATAACAAAGTTACTAAATAAAATTTACCCATCTAGTGAGATTTCAAGTATATTCTCTGAACTATAGTTTGTTCTTTAGCTACGAGTCCAACAATATTTTTTGTCCCCATCTCAATATCTGCCTTTGGAGATAAGTATTTTGGGAAGAAAAGTTTAAAACAAATGATATAATCAACGTAAGGGAAAGGAAAAAGTCAAAGCAAAGTACCCAAAAAGACCAGGAAAACGAACATGCAGAAAAGCAATCTATTCTTAATAGCCCTTATTATTTGCAGAGAGCCTAGATACTTTGTTTCAAAATACTACTTATGAAATTAGGCTACTGTTAGGATTTAAACAGTCATTTACATATTAAAACTGTACAATGTCCATATAAGTTATGTCCAATAAAAACTCACTTCTCGAATAAAATCATACAGAACAAACTGCTGAAAATATTGACTTTTTTGTCGCTGTAATTAAAATAATTTGTATTTCAAATTCACTGAGTCTTTTTAGAATACAACAGGAGAATTACTCTCTGATATTGAGAGTACTAAAAAATAAACAGTTAAAGACAAAGCTTGAACTTTAATTTAATACATCCTGGACTTAAAACACATTTCATTGATGCAGTGAGCAGTCTTTATTTATTTATTTATTTATTTATTTTTTTTTTTTATTTTTATTATTATACTTTAAGTTTTAGGGTACATGTGTACAATGTGCAGGTTAGTTACACATGTATACATGTGCCATACTGGTGTGCTGCACCCATTAACTCACCATTTAGCATTAGGTATATTCCTCAGGGATCTAGAACTAGAAATACCATTTGACCCAGCCATCCCATTGCTGGGTATATACCCAAAGGACTATAAATCATGCTGCTATAAAGACACATGCACACGTATGTTTATTGTGGCACTATTCAAAATAGCAAAGACTTGGAACCAATCCAAATGTCCAACAATGATAGACTGGATTAAGAAAATGTGGCATATAACACCATGGAATATTATGCAGCCATAAAAATGATGAGTTCATGTCCTTTGTAGGGACACGGATGAAATTGGAGATCATCATTCTCAGTAAACTATCGCAAGGACAAAAAACCAAACACCGCATGTTCTCACTCATAGATGGGAATTGAACAATGAGAACACATGGACACAGGAAGGGGAACATCACACTCTGGGGACTGTTGTGGGGTGGGGGGAGGGGGGAGGGATAGCATTAGGAGATATACCTAATTCTAAATGGCGAGCAGTCTTTATTATACTTTGTAAAAGGTTGAAAAGTTTCTAAAATTTGGATTTGAAGGTAAGATTTAAGAATTTGATGATGTTTATGAACAAAAGACGTGGTTAAATTCAAATGTACTGGTTATTTAAAAAGGAAATCAACCTAAGACATCTGAGAAGCAATATATATTCATAATCCACTGAGAATTGTCTCATTTATGCATGGCCCATTAATAAATTATATAGGTAGATAATGGATACTTGGAGGTACTAAGACGTTATACTTTATGACTTCTGGGATATTCAAACTGGACCATAGAGCGAAGAAAACAGCATTTTAAAAAGGCAACATGAACATTACCTTGTCTCTGAGATTCTGATTTTGGGAATAAATCTTACTTTATTCATTTAACATCTTTTAGAGAATTGCATTTTGAATTATTACTAGTGCTTACAATAGATGTAGGTAGACTATATATCTTTGTAACTTACAGAAAACTAGACACTTGAAGTCAGTTTTTTGTAAGTATTTTTCAAAGGATATTAAAGTTGTCACATATAAACAAACTGGTAGCTAGCTATTTAAAACTAAATTTGAGAGTAACTTGTATGTGCGGAAACCAGACTGGCAATTTATTTATTCAGAGTAACTGGAAGGTAAGGAGAAGGAGTGGCATGTACCTATAACTCTTTTAAAATTTTTTGACATTGATTGAGAGGAAAGAGGTATGATGGTAGCTGACGGGTACAGGATAAACGTTTGTATGTTTCGTTGTTTGGTATGTTTGGGGTATTGTTTATCTTAGTTTGATGGGAATAACCAAATATTGACAGTAAGAATCTAAAGGAGAAAAACTCAATGAAAATACTAGATAAGGCCTCGCGGTGGCTCACGTCTGTAATCCCAGCACTTTGGGAGGCCGAGGCGGCTGGATCACCTGAGGTCAGGAGTTCAAGACCAGCCTGACCAACATGGTGAAACCCTGTCTGTACTAAAAATAACAAAAATTAGCCAGGCACGGTGGCAGGCGCCTGTAATCCCAGCTACTCGGGAGGCTGAGGCAGGAGAATCGCTTGAACCCAGGAGGCGGAGGTTGCAGTGAGCTGAGATCATGCCATTGCACTCTAGCCTGGGGGACAAGAATGAGACTTCGTCTCAAAAAAAAAAAAAAAATACTAAAGAAGGAAAAATTACTTAAAGATCTTAGAATGTTGGAGACGTGGGATTCAGACCTCCTGGGATTGAAGAAAAGAACACCAACATTTCACTCAGATGAGAAGCACTGGCAAAATGGAGGCCAGTTTTAGAGATGTGGCAGCTGGACACTGAGGACTGCCCAGAAGATTCTCATTTTCGGCTGGGCACCGTGGCTCACGCCTGTAATTCCAGCTACTCAGGAGGCTGAGGCAGGAGAATCACTTGAACCCAGGAGGCGGAGGTTGCAGTGAGCCAGGATCAAGCCACTGCACTCCAGCCTGGGCAAGAGAGTGAGACTCGGTCTCCAAAAAAAAAAAAAAAAAAGGATACTCATTTTCACTTAAAAGTAGGAAGCAATGCTGTTTGATGAACAATGCTGCTAGAGTGTCCTCAGAGAAGAGTGTCCTCAGAGAAGTGAGAGGAGAACATGTTTACAATAGTCATTTCAGACTGGGGAAATTGAACTGACATGAAAAATCAAGCTTATTAGGCAGTGTGAGGCAAATGTAAGTTGAAAATTTTGTAGCACTTTAGGGCTGTTAAAACAAATAGCTGTATATGATCCTTTCAACACACTGAGGGAGGCACAACTGTTGCTCCTTTATGAGAAAACAGAACTTCAATGAAGTCAAATGGAATATTGTACAGTCAGTACAGTGAGTGCGATTCGCTTCCGTCAGCAAAAGCTATGGGATTCCTTGGCACTTTTATTTTATGTTCTTAATACTATGGGCCATTGCAAAGTAGTTCTTACTTCAATTCTGTTTTCTGTAACAAACAAACCTGTAAAGTTTTGTTTTGTTTTTAATTGGTAACACTTTTAAACAACATCTCTGAGAATTTCTCTCGATGAATACTGGCTTGGTGTTTTAAGAAAAAAGAAAGACACATTTGGCTTGGGAAGCTGTCTTGTTCTGAAATAATTTTGAGAAAAGTTGGCTTCCAATGTGTTGCAAAATACTCAGTCTTTAATATGTTAATGAATGCTTTAACTTCAATATAGGATGACATAATATGTACAAAATATTTAAAACATTTATTCATGAACACCTTTTTCCATTAAGTACCTTGTAGGACTTACTTTCCACAGAATAAACTTTGCAAAACGTGACTTAAAACATTTTTATACTCACTCCTAATCCTTTCCATTAAATGATAAGGGCCTGTCTTAACCATGCTTGACTTATATTTTGGAAGAATAGATTTTAGAAAACCCATATGGATATTATAAATACTTTTTTATTTGAAGTATTTAACGTATATTTGAGAACGAACATTTTTCATGTTTAGGATTAGAATGCACACATTTCTTCTCCCATTCGAGTTTCAGATTTATGCAACTCTGACCACTGCTGAGAGAACACTAGTCTAATCCCTTTTACATGGTTTAATGCTCTTATTTTGTGTATCCTTTAAGCTGTTGTCAAATAGTCTTCCCTAAATATTATGATTATCTAGTCAGGAGTTGAATCTGATGTACCATTTTATTCCTTAAAACTATTTTATTTGTATAAAAAAAGAAGATATACTAAAGATAAGTGACATTATTTGCTTTCCACTTTTACCAAAAATGCCTCATGGTTCAAAACTAAGGGGTCTATGCAAAGGATTTATGTTTGTTTGTTTGTTTTTTTTTCAAACTTTAGTTTTCTTTAATGAGGAATTTATTTTTTCACTGCAAGGTTAAAAACAAACCCACACACACATTCCAGGTTTGGATTTATAAAGAAGCCTTGACTGTAAGGACTCCTATATTAGTTTTGCTCTAAAAGAAACTTGGCAATCAAAATGAAGGCTTGTTTAATATTTTAACACTTATTACTATGTCCACACCGCTGAAAACTCATTGCTAAATTAACCACAATTGGAGACCATTTCAAATTGCTTCTAAAAAAAATCAGTGATAATTAAACCACCAGGGATTTCTCAGTAGATACTTATGTGCTATTTTCATCTAAAATAGTATTTTTAATTTAGCTGAGTAGAGAATAGATTAAAGCAAAATACTCAAGCAGCAGCTGGATGATGAGTTAAAGTGACAACAAAGGTCAGAACAGGCAGAAGAAAGTTATTTCAGACATCTTGATGTGCATCTTCAACAGATGTGAAATAATCAGAATTGGCCCATGACAAAATCATTATACAGGCAAAGATTACCTCTTACATCTTAAGCTACCTTCATTATTCTACTTCTATGCATATACACACATGCACACACTTAGACCATACACATAGATGCTTGTGGATGCATATGTGCATATATACACAGTACTGGTATGCTCACATTGTATATAATTGGTGTTTTTCACTCACAAAATAAAACAGACCAAAACAAATATTATAATAACTCTTAAAAGACTAATATTAATATTTTAAATATATTAATGAAAATATAAGTACAGAAGAGGTAGAAATCAACAAAAAAAAGAAAAATAATCCATTAAACCTTCATGAAAGATATAATATTACACCAAAAATATACTTTTGGTTATAATGGTCTGAGTTATGGAGAACATTGAAGCTATTGACGGCAGTTCTTCACAAAGAAAATGTTCAGAGAATGATAAATGATCCACTGGACTTGAACCTAAATAAGTGTTGAGAGTTGAGAGTTGGGGATGAGGAGTTAAAAGTATATAGAAGTGAAATTATAGAGATGAAAAGATAATTTTGGAAACTATCGTGCAGTCTTGAATGCCAAAAAAATTCATCAGTGATGCTTAATAATAAAATTCATGATTAATCTATAAGAACAATTTTGGCCATAGAACAAAGGTACTCCACTGGGGAAAGAACAAGGGAGTGGATGATGTTGTGGAATTAGAAGGTAATGAAAATAGCAATAATCAAGTTGAATAATATTGAAGGGACAAAAAAGATGAGAGATCATTTTTGAAGGGCAGATTTTAATTAATATAAATGGTTAAGAAAGATCTAGAAAAGTGAAGAATAAAAATAATACCACGGTTTTGACTCAAAATACATTGGATGATAATGATATCATTACCGAAAATTGGAGAAATTAGGGATTTACAAATTATTTTTAACTTCCCTGCTTTAAAAAGAATTTGAGGCAAAAATAGATGAGTATATTTTGGGTTTGAAAGTGAATAAGTAGACACATTCAATTTTAGCTGAAAAATCAACCTATTTGGAAATTCTAGCATCATAGAGCTTACGGACAAAGTATAATGGAGATACGAGAAAACCAGGGAGAGTTCCTTTGCAACAAAAATAACCATTACATCATGTGAGTGAATAAGGTTATCACTGAGCCGAACTGTCAAATGTTGAATGTTGTGCTGGAATGGTTTGTCTTTTTAAGCTGCTTGTCAAATAAAAGATAACACATAAATTGGTCTTCAAACAATGTCTCCAACAAAATAATCACCTTGTGTGTATTTTTCAGGAAAGATGCCACACATATTCTCAGAGAAATCTGAACATAAAGGCAATGATTAAATGAGCATAACTATTAGTTATTCTTATTGGAATATGATATTGGAAAATATCAATGATAAACCACATAAATGACTGAAGTCAAATTTATTAAAATGCTGATAAAACATCAAGACCCACACTAAATGTCAAAAATGGTATTCATCTTACTAAGTTGTTAACCCAAAGTGAAATACTATAGCCTACAGAAGGGATGGTTTTACTTCCAACTTCAAAGTAATTAAATAAATGAGTACACTTATTGAAAGGATTTTTAATCTATTTTTCAATTCCATACATGCATTTTTAAGTGCTTCAGTACAATTATGGTGATTAAAATGGTTCTTCCAAAGTATTTGCATTCAATTACTTATCTTTAAGTATATTGACATTCTTCTTTCAGCGACAGAGAAAACAGGAACAACGTTCAGACCCCTGTTTTTCACCTATCTTTATAAAGCAAATGATGCTATAAAAACAGAGAGAAGGAATTATACTACTTAGAATTAATATAAATGGAAAGATTCTACCTATGGAAATTGCACAATAATTTGAGAGTTATCATTCACCCATAAAGACGTCACACAGGTATATCGTCAATGTCACATCCATAAAACAAGCAAACAAACAAAAACAAATATAAGAGCTGAGAGATGGGTTTAGATGTTGTCTTATTCCTTTCAGCATTTATTAATAATTGAGTATATTCTAGGCAATATTTGAAGCAAGTTTTGAACAGAGGGATTAAGTCAGCCTATACCAAAGGTCCCAGTGATGTAGTCTATTCTAAGGCCTTCCTGTGAAATGTAGCATATCAGGCTCCTCTAGGGGAAGAATTTATGAGTCTCCTAAAAGGAAAAACACCGTGGATACTGGCTATGAGATCTAGAATTTATGTAAATAATTTTTTTAATGTTTCTAATTAAATAAATAACAAAGAATCTTGTACAGAAAGAATAGGAAGTAGAGATAAACGCTACCACAAAAACAATAACAACACCTAAAATTCCATCATCACAGGGTTACCATTACCAATAGCTTAGAATAAGTTTTCATAATGTTTATATTTATATACATATGTATATATGACTTACTTATATGGGATTTGTATAAATGTGATTGTGTAGCTTATTTCCTTTTTATAGGGTATTATGACCATTTACTTCTATAAATACTTATTATTGACAATATAAAATTTAGCTGTTTAATGTTTTATAATTTATTTAACTCTTAATTTTTAGTTGCTATAATAAACAACATTACAATAGCATGTTTGTACTTAAATCTTTGGATTTGAATCCAAAAAATTTCTTAGAATGAGTGATCAAAACTGCTGAGTCAAACCTAAATCTTTCATAAAGGTTAAATTATTCTATGCAAATATAATGATGATTCAATCCAATAGTACATAAGAGTGCCAAACTTCCTATCAACCACACCAGCTCTTATGCTTCTTTCTCATTATTTGCACATATACATTAGTCTTTCTCAAGTAGTGACATGCTCTTCTAGGATTTTTGGACATCTTCAAATATACAGTTTTCACAATAAATTTTTGTGATAGTATCCAGATTGTTCATTCCTAGAAGTTGTATTCCTATGTAAAAGAGTATGTGATTTTAAAATTTTATTTCATAGTATAATATTGCCATCCAAAAACTGTTGTATCAACTGCCACTCCTAAAAACAATGTATAAATTTCTACTCCTTTTCCACCTGACTATCATGAGGTTACTGTAAAAATTTTAAGATGTTTTCCAATTTAATAATAAAACAAATCTGAATTGTTCATATAATTTAAAAATCATATAATTATATTTTATCCTATAATGTAATTTGATACTTATAACCCACAATGCTTTCCCACTGCTCATAAAATAAAGGGCACATGACTTACATGGCTATCTAAAATCTACAGCCTTCCTATCTCCAAGCTCACCTCACCAAATTTCTCTTGAATTTGGTATTGTAACTATATTATATTTCATTGTTTCTCACACACATCTAAACCCAAGTCATGAAAGAAGCTAATATATGAAAATTACTTAGAATAAGGTAAAAATTCAGTAAATAGTAGCTTACTAGCTCTTGGTCTATTTGTTTCTATCTTATAGTTTCAAAAGCAAATAGAAAGCATCAATACCATTATCACTCATCAACTTCTACTTCTTTATCCTCAGAAGAGTATGAAGTCTTGTATTTTTTTAATTTTCTTTATTATTATTTTAAGTTCTGGGGTACATGTGCAGGATGCGCAGATTTGTTACATAGGTAAACGTGTGTCATGGTGGTTTGCTGCACCTATCAACCCATCACCTCAGTATTAAGCCAAGCATACATTAGCTATTTTTCCTAACGCTATTTAACTACTAGTACTCGACTTGGATATGAGACATTATACTTAATATTGATTATGTAAATTTTCTTAGCTCTTTCACATAAAAATGTTGGTAATCAATTTTACTAATAAATAAACTTCATTTGTTTCCATACCACTTATATCATTTTTATCTCTTTCCACATGAAATTATCAGAATTGTTTTAATTCTAGTAACTATTACAAATTGCAAATTCCTCAATAAATTTATTATATTATTCCCAGTTTTTATACAGTATTAAATTAAGGCACAATGAGATAATTAAAATACAGCTGAAATCACTTTTTAAATATCATATATATTGTTTCAATATATTTATTTCCCATTAATATATGCTGAACCACATTATTAGACGTATGTTAAGCTCTTAGTCAACTATTATTCTTAGAGCTTTTCTGCCATATGTTTTATGAATACACAGTTTGCATAGCTCTACGTCATCTTCTATCTGAGGCCACAAAGTGTTTGTCATACCAAGTTTAATTAAATTACATGGTAATAGTTTATTTATTTATATTCCAAAATTTTAAATGATAGCAAATAATTATAAGTTGTTTTATGAAACAGAAAAATCCATGTTTTTAACCTCACAGTTTCTGTATGGCTAGCTAAAATCCATTTAGTTCAATCATAATTCATTAATTCTCAATAATGTACCATGTTTTTCTTTCTTCTAATACTCACTAAAGCATAATAACATTTGTAATTTGATGTTCAGCCTTTAGGTCAAAGTCACCACTTACACTCCAAAATTCTAACAAGCTCTCTGAGAGCAAACAGCATATAATTCTACCACGGAGCTCCCATAGTTCTTAGCATTTTTTTTACGACAGAAGCACAAGTGTTAAATGGGACAATGAAAGTTTCCTTGAGAAAAATTACAACCACTAAGTAGCATAGAGAATGGGGAGCATATATTTCCTCTTTAAGTCAGAGAAATAGAGTAAATATTATATCCTTAATCAAGACTATCAATAGTCAAGCACGTTAATGAAATAGAAATAAAGAAAACTAAAAAATACATTTGAATTGCTGTCTATATATAAAATTCTTTTTTTTTTTTTTTTTTTTTTTTTTTTTTAAGACTGAGTTTTGCTCTTGTCGCCGAGGCTGGAGTGCAATGGTGTGATCTCGGCTCACTGCAAACTCCGCCTCCCGGGTTCAAGTGATTCCCCTACCTCAGCTTCCCAAGTAGCTGGAATTATAGGCAAGCGCCACCATGCCCAGCTAATTTTTGTATTGTTAGAGACGGGGTTTCACCATGTTGGCCAGGATGTTCTCAATCTCTTGATCCTCCCGCCTTGGCCTCCCAAAGTGCTGGGATTACAGGTGTGAGCCACTGCACCTGGCTAAAATTCTTTTGAAGAATAGTAAATATAGATATAAAGTTCTTAATGTTCATTTATTAATTATGTACTTTCAAATGTTAACTCAAAGGACCAAGGATTATTTCCATTACTGAATGGGAATACTCTGCAAAGCAGAAATACCTTATAAATCACTAGTTTAGAACCTAATAAATAGAAATGTCAGCTCTTATTAGAGTAAAAGTTTGACCAATAATATTCCAATGTATGTGAAAATAAAGTGATGACTGATAATGAGAAAACTAAAATTTAGTGTGTTGTCCTGATAAATTAGAATGTTAATATGAAATGAATATTTTTGGTGTAACATGTAAAATACTATTGATAATCTACACAACTATCAAAGTTTTAAGATCATCATCCTCTTCAATTGTTTTCTTTCTACAGAACACAGTTGAAGCAGTTTAAAATCATAAAATAATATTTTAATCGTATATAATGTCTTCGGCTTATAGAATATTTTTGATTCTCAATGCGTCTTATGAATTTAACTTATTAATTCAAAAATCACATCGTATTTTTCCATGTAAAAAAAGTCTAAGTAGTTCTGAATCAAAATGCTAACGATGGCTACCTGAGAGCAGCAGGAGTGGATGAAAGAGATGTAAAGTTTAACTGTTTACATTATATACTTCCACATTGCTTGAATTTTATGTGAGAAGTGTGGACCTTTCTAATAATAAATATATATCAAACACAAGCATCTACTGAACATTTACTGTGTGGTAAGCACTACACTTAGCCTTACAGAACTAGGATGAATAGGAACTAATCTTCACATTCCACAAGTCCAAGACATGATTGAAAATAATTTTGAAACATAATTACAAATAATCTTAATACACGTGGATATCATAAATAGCACCATACAAAAAATCTCAAGGGAGCATAAAAGTAGGGACATTAGCTACAAAAAAAATAATAATAAAGTTGTTCAAGAGTTGCACAAGTTTCCAGTACAATGCAGGTGTAAGAACTTTAGGACATGTGCTTCTCTTTTCTTTCCATTATATTGGAATCTCTCAGAGAGCAAACAGCATATAATTCTATCATGGGGCTCCCATAGTTCTTAGCACTCTTTTACAGCAGAAGCACCCAGAGTTAAATGAGATAATGAAAGTTTGCTTGAGAAAAATTACAAACATGAGAATATTTAATTCTTACTTTTAGAACATCTATCTGCAAAAAATAAAAGTATGGCATAGTGAGAATTTCACTAAAGTTAGAGTAGGAGTCAATGTCCCACTGCCAGCTCCCTCTCATACTTTTATCAGTGAATTCCCTGGCCTTCAGTTTCTCACCTGTAAAATGTGGTAAAACCTACCATAACTACTTCTTTGGGTTGTTATGAAGCTTTCAAAAATTCTGTGTTATGACCAATATAGATTCCTGTAATTTCAACCTTCAGTTCCACCTACCTTGATTATCTTTATTGAATAACGGCTATGTAATTTCTTTTTGCAAGGGATCAAAAAACATTTGAAACAAATACTTCATTGAAAGTTGCTGATGTAATCATGTTAAGTTGTTACATTTGGTACTACATATCTATACGACTATTATAACTACATAATTCTTCTTAAATGCTCTTCCATTAGGTACCATACCTGACTATATAAATATTTGGTTTCTTTTTGAGATTTCCCTGTTTCCATATAACCTTTTACATCATTGTTTAGTATCAATGTTTTTATTAATCATCTACCATGGGAGGAAGAACACTAAAAAACAGTTTCTTCCTTCCCTTCATCTTTCCATCCCTCTTTCTTTCCTTCCTTTTTTTGTTTTATTATTTAAAAAAAAACTAAAGAAGACTATTACAGTTTAGAGTACAAGAAATATCAACTATAAGTAATAAAATAAATCCACAGACTTTGAAATGAGATAGTATTTCATTTTTGGCACATATTACGCTAATGTAAATGGAGGTGCTATAATTCAGTAAGCAGGAAGCTTTCCATCAATTTGACAATGTTATTAGCCTCTGAAGAGGTGAAAACACAGAGGAGGTAGTTATTGCTATAGAAAACATGCCTCTATTAGCTCTTTTTGCCCTAGTTATAAAATGTACTATGAAATTATTTTCCAAAAGGATTTTGGAGATCTTAAACAGTAATTTAAATTTTGATTAAGTTTTATCATTCTTTGGTATTTTGACTTTGATGATCCAAAAGACAATCACAGAAGGAAAAAGCTCTCCAATGAACACATTCAAGAGCAGTCTTCTTCATGACCAGACTGCAAATACGAAGTCGTCCACATAATGTGGTTTGAGAAGTTCTAGAAAATGTACCCAGTGCAGAGTCCTTCCCTAGGTACAGAGTGGATATGTAAAAGTCCTAAATTAAAGATTTTTCTCCTTAATGTAAAATGTTGCTTTCCGTTTGAATTTAAATACTGTTGTGAGCAGGACTAAAGACTTTTTAGTCATTTGTAAGGTATAAAGGAAGGTATTCTTTCCTTCCATGGGGAAACTATGGGCAGGGGAGGGGTTAGGAGAATGAGCACTCTAGATAGCAGAGCTGGACATGAAAGCATAAAGAAGGCAGGAAGAAACCTTGGGGGGGATTGGGAGAGGGCATCAACTTTTTGCTTTTCTTTTTATTTTATCAAGGTAATATATCTTATATCTGTTAATGCCTTGTATAAAAAGCAAATTATTTCTCATTGGGTGATGTGGACAAAAATATTATATATAAGTTCTCATAGTTTTTCCCTCTCCATAATGGAGAAGACTTAGACAAACACTAACAGATTGCTTCTCAGAAGGCAAAGGCATCCAACTAAAAAAAGGGAGGTAGAAACTATGAAGACGGAAGGCTTAAGGAATGGAGGAACCAAGAGGAAGACATGCTCAACCAAGGAAGACCTTAAAGGAGTTTTGCTGAGTATCATATAATGTCTGTAATGTAACTCTGTTGCCACCACTTCAAAAGGCAATTTTGTAAAAGCCTGTATGATTTTTCAGGGCTTTTTCTGACAATGACTTGACATGGGCCTTCAGGTAAAGCAAATGTCTAGTCTTCTGTGGACTACCAATAGTATCACATGGAATATGATATACAGCTAGGGGTAATGTATCCTATTAGAAATTGATCGTGACCAAACCACCCTTTATTATTATGTGTGTGCTATTTTAGATTATTATGTGTGTGCTGTTTTAGATTTTATCATTGCCAAATTATAGATAGCTAGTATTTGTAAGATAACTTCTCTGGCAAAAAAAGCATACGGTCAGTTTTAGGAAACAAAATAGAGTTCTCAAAGTTGGGAAAATAAGAAGGAAACAAAGGTAATAGTACATAAATTATTCTCCTTTGCAAATACACAAAGAGCTAAATGCTTTCCCTCACTTCTTAAATCCCAAGTCAAAAGGAATTCCCTAAGATAGTTGAGATTCACCCCCCACCACCAAAAAAAAAAAAAAAAAAGAAAGAAAAGAAAAATGTTTGGACCTGCTTTGGTAAACTAGCATATATAGGAAGGTTCTACTTGAAACTAACACCAGATTCCACATGGCTGAAAAAACATTAGGTCCAGAAAATAGGAATAATAAGAGAAAAAGGTACAACTCCCCAAGAGGAAAAGATGCATGGAAATATAAGGAAAGTATATATATTTCACACAAGTCAGAGAAAAATGGGAAGAGACCCGGAATCAGAAAGACTAAAGATAGTGGAACAGGTACCCTTAAGGGTAGGTTAATTTGAATTTGATAGAGACATCATGTGGCAAATGTGATGCCATGTGATAGTAGGTACCTCTTTTACCTATTCAGATGGTAAAAGTACCTCTCTCACTAAAAGGTTGGGAGGGTAGAATGAGGGATGAGGCCAGACCCCAGAGCTGGCTGAAGAGCAGCCAAAGCAAGAACAGATCTAGATATTGCTTTGAGAGAGCATGAAGTACATGACTAGTCCCCAAAATTAATAATCTAGTACCATTTTATTCAAATTCCCTCTGACAGTGTGAATAAAGAAACAGGACTCAGCATGCCTAGTAGCTATTTTAAGCAATAAATTAGGAATTAATTTGGGTATTCATAGGATCTGGATCTGTACTTTTCTGAGAAGTCATTTTTATGCACTTAAGTTTACTTCATTCCCTTTGTTTCTTCAAAGTAATAGACACCAGTGGCGGCTTATCAAGTGTTCCACTTTCTTCCTTACTGGGATAAAATAAAACGTTTCAATTTTTAAGTATTCAGACTTCCCTTACATCATCGCTATGATTCAGGAGATGTTATCCCTACCAAGAGCTCCAGGTAAGAATCCTGAGTAGGCTAAGTGAATCATGGCAATCCCATTCCTCTTGCCAATGACTGGTTCAGGCTCCAGATATGTCAATCATCTCAACATCTCATGACTACTACTGATCCTAGGGCACCAGATGACCCTATTCAGGGCATGATAATTTTTTTTATAGTTGGAGGAGCGGTTGCCTCTCCCTCTTTCTGGATATTAACAAAGCAGATGTTGCTTTAGCTGTGAATGGCAGCCATCTTTGACCATGAATAACAAAACCAAAATATAGAAGAGGGCAGAACTGAACATATCACAAAAGGAATAGAGTTGGAACACTGATTTCCTGGAAATCCTGTTAGGTAAGCACAATTTTTTTTTAATTTTTAGATTCATTTTAGGTTAAGGTTACTCTAATTTGCATCTTAAGCCATATTAAATATTACAGATCTAAAAACAGAATGTGGAGTTGAAGGTTTGGTTTGATTATAGTACTATTGTTATCAATTCTAATGTAGAAGAAACAGATATATTCAAGAACTCAATAAAGGACATCTGGAAGAAAAGAAGTTGGAGGATGGATGAAATTGGAAATCATCATTCTCAGTAAACTATCACAAGGACAAAAAACCAAACACCGCATGTTCTCACTCATAGATGGGAATTGAACAACGAGAACACATGGACATAGGAAGGGGAACATCACACTCTGGGGACTGTTGTGGGGTGGGGGGAGGGGGAAGGGATAGCATTAGGAGATATACCTAATGCTAAATGACGAGTTAATGGGTGCAGCGCACCAGCATGGCACATGTATACATATGTAAGTGCACATGTACCCTAAAACTTAAAGTATAATAATAATAATAATAATAATAAAAAACAAAGAAAAGTTATGGAGTAGCAATATTTTCAAGAACCATTAAGTAGGAAAGAATACATCTCTTTAAAGTGTGAAAAGTTAAAGGGAAAACTGGAAAGGATTGAAAAAGATGAAGGCATTTGTGCAGGTTTAGTGGTGGCAAGTTGAGTAACTTCACTCAAGGCAATTTTAATTTTACTTTTGAAGAATGAAGTGATGGGATGAGAATAAAATGAAATATGGTGGCTATGTCATCAGTTTATGGGGAGCAGAAATACTTTGAAATTGCTAGTATGAAGAAAATGTAAATAATTAAGGGGCCAAAGAAGGCTTGCTGAGAATCACTGCAGGCACGAAACTGAAAACAATTAATTAATATTAACTGAAGGCTTTCCAGTTGCATAAGAGAAGTTTGCTTGGTAAACAGCTACGTTAATGCAGATAGATCAGTGGGGCCAAAGAACTAGAGATAGTAGCAGAGGCTGGTTGAAGTGATGACTGATGGATTTAGCCAAGTAGGGACAGAACAGAAGGGAGAGAAAGATAATATACCATGGAAAAGGAGAAAATGTGTACTAAGAGTATCAGAGTTGGCAAGCTCTTGACTTATGGCCAGTGGATTGGGTACTCAGAGTTATGACAAAGCCTAGGATAGAGTTATTTGAAAAGATGGATGAAGATATAATAGAGATGAAAGCACTAGGGTTGATATGGTCAGTAATAAAGCATACTGCATACTGCCCCGGGAAAGTGAAAGGTGTAAACATTTTTGCCCCTATTATAAAGAATCAAAGATTATTTGACTTTAGTAATTAAGTCTATTTTTTAAGTGTGTTCCCCTTTCTTTTATCCTCAACAGCAGGTTTTCAGGTGTCAGTTCTCAAAATAGTGTCAAAAAAGTCTAGGTATGACTTTCTTATTTTAATTTTTATAGTTAAATATATATGTTAAACTAAGAAATCAGATAGACTAATTAAAGATGTTAAGCAACCTTGTGGAAATGACAACCATCATGTGATTTGTAGTACATGTACTTATCTAATTCTCATCTATATCAGGATATTTAACAATCAAACATTTTAATATTAAACAGTATAACATCCATTCTATATATTTAGATTTTCTGGATTGGAGAGCTTATATATACAGTATTTTTACACATCCAGAAATTTATTATCTAGCACCTTTCCTAAGAAATTTATTATAAGCTCAAGAGCAAAACTAAAAGAGCTAGTTTTTCAAGGATCCTAATTCTTTGCTCTTCAGGAAGATGACATTTTAGAGTATAATTGGATTGCCTGTAAAAAACTTGGAGTGCAATTGAATTAGGCACAACTGGAGTGCAATTAAATTGTTCTTACAGGCCAGGCGCAGTGGCTCAAGCTGTAATCCCAGCACTTTGAGAGGCCGAGGCAGGCAGATCAACTGAGGTCAGGAGTTCAAGACCAGCCTGGCCAACATGGTGAAACCCTGTCTCTACTAAAAATACAAAAATTAGTTGGGCGGCTCACGCCTGTAATCCCAGCACCTTGAGAGGCCGAGGTGGGCGGATCACGAGGTCAGGAGATCCAGACCATCCTGGCGAACAAAGTGAAACCCCGTCTCTACTAAAAATACAAAAAAAATTAGCCAGGCATGGTGGCGGGCGCCTGTAATCCAGATGCTCGGGAGGCTGAGGCAGGAGAATGCCGTGAACCCGGGAGGCGGAGCTTGCAGTGAGCGGAGATTGCACCAGTGCACTCCAGCCTGGGCGACAGAGCGAGACTCTGTCTCAAAAAAAAAAAAAAAAAAAAAAATTAGTTGGGCGTGGTGGTACGTGCCTGTAATCCCAGCTCCTTAGGAAGCTGAGGTGGGAGAATCTCGAACCTGGGAGGTGGAGGTTGCAGTAAGCTGAGATTGCACCACTGCACTCCAGCCTGAGGGACAGAATGAGACTCCGTCTCAAAAAAAAAAGAAAAAAGAAAAAAATTCTACAAACTGGCCACTTGCTGAAGAATGACCAGAATATTTGGGGTTAGTATTAACATATTGTCAGAATAGTTGAATTTAGGTAGGAAAAACAATAGTTTCTTTAGGAAATATTTTTCAAATGATATATATGAAAAAGGAAAACATAGTATAATGTTCTCAATTGTGAAGCAAAAAAGAAACCTATGACATTTTAGTAACTAAGGTTAATGTACAGTATTTCAAAAAGTCAGTTACTTTTGTTTCTTTTTTTAATCTTACATAACTCTAAGTTTACCTATTTTTCCACTATTACAGACCCATCAACATTTCCTTCTTATGACATTTTTTGCTAAAATTATGTTAATCTTATTAAGAACATGTATGTGTTATATTAAACCCCGTCTCTACTAAAAATACAACAAAAAAAAAATTAGCCAGGCATGGTGGCGGGTGCCTGTAGTCCCAGCTACTTGGGAGGCTGAGGCAGGAGAATGGCGTGAACCCGGGAGGCGGAGCTTGCAGTGAGCCGAGATCGCGCCACTGCATTCCAGCCTGGGCAACAGAGCGAGACTCCATCTCAGAAAAAAAAAAAAAAAAAAAGAATAATGCTCGGGCTCTGGGGTGGGGCGGGGTATAGAACGCTGGTAAGATATTATGAGATCTCCTTTTCTTGTGATCTTTAAATTTGAAACCAAATTTATTTCTCTATACTAGTCTTTAATGTCTGTAAAAACATTAATGTCTTTTCCAGCTTTCTATTTTATTTCTTATTAAACTAACCTAGCAAACTAAACATAGGTGAATAAGAAAAATAAATCTTTTAAAATTTCACCCTAACAATTTTTACAAATTGATACTCAGAATATTTTGTTGTTGTTCTGGCCTTTCACTAGTTTTCTATTGCTGCTGTAGCAAATGACCACAAACTTGGTTTCAAACAACACAGATTTGTTATCTTCCACTTCTATAGATTAGCAGTCAGACATGAGTCTCACTGAACTTAAATCAAGGACCCAGAAGAGCTTCATGTTTGTCTGAGTGCTCTGCTGGAGAATCCATTTCCTTGCTGTTTCCAACTTCTAGTGATCACCCACATTCCTTGGCTTATAGCCCTCTCCCGATCGTCAAAGCCAGCAATGTTGTGTCTGTCTCACTCCTGCAATCACATCTCCCATGAACAGAAGCCAGAACAAATTTATGTGCTTTTAATGGCTCCTGTGATTAGACTGGGTCCACCAACATAATCCAGGATAATCTCTACAAATCAGGGCCCTAACTTAATCACTGTCACAAAGTTCCTTTTGCCATATGAGGTAACATAAATTCCAATGATTGGGATGTAGATATTTTGGGATGGTGGGAAGGGGTTACTTTGTCTACTGAGACCTTGAGTTATATATAACTACACACAAAATAATTTATAATGCTTTCTTTATCTAGTTTACATTTATGCCAATGTGGCAAATACACAACCCTTAGAAAGCAATCATAGCTATTTGGAGCTAATTTATTAGGGGTTTACTAACAATCTCCAGTTCAATAAATTTGACTGAGAGTTTGTATCTTGTGTTTCTTAGTTGTAATGGTATACACCAATAAAACCAAAAAATGCAGCTTCCACTTAATAAATCTAAGGTAAAGGAGAATTATCAAAAGACCTTTAAAAAGGGTATCAGTGACTTCTACTTATAAAGATGTAGAAAGTTGCAAGAAGAACGAATACTATGTTATAACACTTATATGAAGAATCTAAAATAGTCAAACTCATAAAAGCAGAGAGTAGAATGGTAAGTAGGAGGGACTGAGGGGATGGGAAAACAGTGAGGCATCAGTCAAAGTGTACAGTGTTTCAGTTACGTAAGATGAATAAGTCCTGAAGATCTACTATACAGCACAGTGCCTATAGATAGCAATACTGTACTGTGTACTTGGAAACTTGTTAAGAGGGTAGATAGATCTTATGTTAAGTGTTGTTATCACAAAATAGATAATAACAAATTAGGAGATTGAGAGGAAACTTTTGGAGGTGATAGCTATGTTTATAAAATAGAATGTAGTAATGATTTCACAGCTATATGCGTATCTTCAAACTTAGTTGTATACATTAAACATGTATTTCTATATATTAATTATACTACAGTAAAGTGATTTAGAAAAGTTGCAAGAGCACTTCAATTACAAAGAAATACAAAATGTTACATACAATTATGATTTATAAAGCCCAGCAGAGAACTGAGGATGCAAAGAAAATTTTTAAAATAAAATCTAAAATGTAAGGCATTCAATCTAGAAGAGACTCAGTATGCTTTCGTCTTTGGCAGAGCAGCAGGAAAAGGAGCAAGTTGTCATAAATGCCGGCTAGAAGAAAATAGTTGTACTCTGAGAATCTGAGCTCACTAACAAACTCTTTTTGACAAATCTTGAGAAAATTTAGAAACAATACAGTAGTGCCGAGACAGATCCATCCTGAGACACAGGTACACTGGGCCTGCTGAAGAATGGGAGCTGAGCAGGAGACATGAGAAAACCCTCTAGCATGCATACTTCATGCGTGCACTAAGGAAAAATTTGTGTTTCTGCTTTTAAACCATTTGAAGCCTGAGAAGTGAATCTAACTAAAGCTTCAACAAAATTAGGTCCAGATAAAATATAGGTTGAGTCAGCAGGCCACACTACTGGCCTCGAAGAAATTGAGCCATCTCCTATTCAGGGCACAGGTATTATTGACTTCAGTGTTTACTGTTTCTTTACACAAATATCTGGTATTTTATTTTTAAAAGTGATGGTACCAGAGAAGAAACAAGAAACCAGAACTTTTATGAACTGAATTGTCTCCCCTGTAAAGAATATGTTGAAATCCTAACCCCCATTAACTCAGAATATGAACTTATTTGGAAATGACACCATTGCATATAAAATTGCTTAATATGAGATCACAGGAAATAGGGTAGACCCCTAAATCAATAAGACTGATGTCCTTAAAAGAAGATGACCACATGCAGACAGACACAGGGAAAATGCCACGTGAAGATTAAGGATTGGAGTGATGCATCTACAAGACAAAAACACGAAAGATTATAAGCAAACTGGAAGAAGCTAGAAAAGACAAGAATTCCCATACAGTTTTCATAAGGATTATGTCCCTGTCAACACCTTGATTTTAAACTTCTAACCTACAGAACTGAAAGAAAATAAATTTCTATTGCTTTAATCCACCCAGTGTATGGTACTTTGTTACAGCTGCCCTAAGAAACTGACACATAACCAATAGGCAAAAGAAAAATAGTCAAGATAAAGAGACCAAAAGATATTCCAGATATTAGAATTATCTAACCAGAACATCAAAATAGCTATGATAAATGTATTACACCATTTACCACACATTGCAGTAAACAATAGGAATAGAAAATAGGAGTGAACAGAGGATTCTAATAGAGCAATGAATGCTATAAAAACAAGCTAAAACGAAATGTTAGAAATATAATATATGATAATGAATATAAGAAATTCTTTTGGTTGGATTATTTGGGGACCAGATAGACAAGAGTCTATGTTGAAGAGAGGTCAATAGAAATTTCCAAATTAGGCCAGGCTTGGTGGCTCATGCCTGTAATCCCAGCACTTTGGGAGGCTGAGGCGGGTGGATCACAAGGTCAGGAGCTCAAGACCAGCCTGGCCAAGATGGTGAAACTCTGTCTCTACCAAAAATACAAAAATTAGCCAGGTGTGGTGGCAGGCGCTGTATCTCAGCTACTCGGGAGGCTGAGATAGAGAATTGCTTGAACCTGGGAGGTGGAGGTTGCAGTGAGCCGAGATCATGCCACTGCACACTCCATCCTGGGTGACAGAGCAAGACTCCATCAAAAAAAGAAAGGAAAGAAAGAAAAATTTCCAAATTAAAACAAAAAGAAACACCACTCCCAGGAAAGGATACACTACCATTATGCCATGAGCAAACATCATCTGATGCAGGAAAGGTGATGGATATGCTAGTTACATGAACTGATAATCACACATTGTATACATGTAATGAAATATCACTCTATATGCCATAAATATGAACTTTTCTTATGTGTCAATTTGTTTTAAAGTCACATTCCCTTGAGAGAGCACAGAAAATCCCTCCTAAATGACTTTCCTCAGATTCAAGGGAGTATGTGAACGCCTTGTGTGGAAAAACTCACAAATGCCGAGAAAATCTCATCTATAAAACAGAATTCTGTAGAAACTGCCTGAAACTAAGACATGATATTCATCATTAAAAACAAAATTATAAGACACTAAATTAAAAAAATGATAAAAAGAACTCTAAAAGGGATAAACTGAATGATATCAAGATATGATGCATATATCAAAATTATCAAAGACTAAAATAATTGTGATTAATATGTTAAAGGATTTAGTGAAAAACAAACCATATGCATGAAAAAATTGAAAAAAAAATTGAACAAGTAAAATAGAACATATCGTATATAAAAGCATCTCAAAAAATTATTAGGGACCAATTTAATGAAAGATGTACAAAACCATTACAGTGAAATTATAAAATTATGCTAAAAGGAATAGACTACCTCAAATACCTCATGTTCATAGATTAGAAGACAATACTGTTAGATGTCAGTATTCCTCAAATTGATGTATAGGTTCAACTCAATTCTAACCAAAATGCATAGGCTTTTTTATAGAAATAGACAAGTTGATTCTAAAGTAGCCCAAACAAACTTGATAAGAAAGAAAACAAATTTAGGAGAATTAATCTACCTGACATTAAGGCTTATTATAAAGTTATACTAATCAGAAAGATGTTATATTGGTAAAAGGATGCACTAACCAGTCAATGGAATAGAAATAAAACCACACATATATAGTAGTACTCTTTTCACAAGAGTACTACAGCAATTCAATGAGGAAGAAAAAGCCTTTTCTAGTTTAAGAACAACTGAACTTTTTTTCTCATATGGAAAAATTATGAACCTCAACTCTATCTCATGTAATACACAGAAATGAACTTAAAATGAGGGCATATAAACCTAAACATAAAAGCTAAAATTAAAAAACTTCTAGGCAAAAGCACAGGAAAAACAGTTTTGATCTTATGTTAGAAGATCATTTGCTACATAGGATACAAAATGTACAAATCACTGCAGAAAAAAAGTAAAAAATATCTGCTTCCATCCAAGTACTAACCAGGCCCAATCCTGCTTAGCTTCTGAGATTAGTCAAGATCCAGCATGTTGAGGGTGGTCTCAGGGTACAAAATCAATGTGCAAAAATCAGAAGCATTCCTCTACACCAACAATAGACAAGCAGAGAGCCAAATCATGAATGAACTCCCATTCACAATTGCTACAAAGAGAATAAAATAGCTAGGAATACAGATAACAAGGAAAGTGAAGGACCTCTTCAAGGAGAACTACAAACCACTGCTCAAGGAAATAAGAGGACACAAATGGAAAAACATTCCATGCTCAGATAGGAAGAATCAATGTTTTGAAAATAGCCAAAGTGCCCAAAGTAATTTATAAATTCAATGCTCTTCCCATTAAACTACCATTGACATTCTTCACAGAATTAGAAAAAAAAATACTTTAAAACTCATATGAAACATAAAAAGAGCCTGTATATCCAATATAGACCTAAGCAAAAAGAACAAAGCTGGAGGCATTATGCTACCTGACTTCAAACTATATTACAAGGCTACAGTAACCAAAACAGCACGGTACTGGTACCAAAACTGACACATATTTCAAAGGAACAGAATAGAGATCTCAGAAATAAGACTGCACATCTATGATTGTCTGATCTTCAACAAACCTGACGAAAACAAGCAATGGGGAAAGGATTCCCTATTTAATAAATGCTGGAAAAACTGACTAGCCATATACAGAAAATTGAAACTGGACCCCTTCTTTACACCACATACAAAAATTAACTCAAGATGGATTAAAGACTTAAATGTAAAACCCAAAACTATAAAAACCATAGAAGAAAATCTAGGCAATACCATTCAGGATATAGGCATGGGCAAAGATTTTATGATGAAAACACCAGAAGCAATTGCAACAAAAGCAAAAATTGACGAATGGTATCTAATTAAACTAAAGAATTTCTGCACAGCAAAAGAAACCATCATCAGAGTGAGCATACAACGTACAGAATGGGACAAAGTTTTTGTGATCTAACCATCTGACAAATGTCTAATATCCAGAATCTACAAGGAACTTAAACAAATTTACAAGAAAAAAAAAATTAAAAAGTGGACAAAGGACATGAATAGACACTTTTCAAAAGAAGACATTCATGCAGCCAGCAAACATATGAAAAAAAAAACAACTCAGCATCATTGATCATTAGAGAAATGTAAAACAACAATTAGATACCATTTCATGTCAGTCAGAATGGTGATTATTAAAAAGTCAAAAACAACAGATGCTGGTGAGGCTGTGGAGAAATAGAAACACTTTTACTTTTGGAGGGAATGTAAATTAGTTCAACCATTATGGAAGACAGAGGGGTGATTCCTCACAGACCTAGAACCAGAAAAACCATTTGACCCAAGCAATCCCATTACAGAGTATATACCAAAGGAATATAAATCATTCTATTATAAAGATACTTGCATGCATGTGTTCACTGCAGCACTATTCAAAATAGCAAACACATGGAATCAACCAAATGCCCATCAATGATAGACTTGATAAAGAAAATGTGGTACACATACACTATGGAATACTATGAAGCCATAAAAAGGAACTAGATCATGTCCGTTGCAGGGACATGGATGGAGCTTGAAGCTATTATCCCCCAGCAAACTAACGCAGGAACAGAAAACCAAACACCACATGTTCTCACTTATATGTGGGAGCTGAACAGTGAGAACACATGAGCACAAGGAGATGAATAACACACACTGGGGCCTGTCAAGGGGGTGTTAGGGGAAGGAGAGTATCAAGATAAAGAGCTAATGCATGTGGGGCTTAATACCTTGGTGCTGGCTTGATAGGTGCAGCAAACCACCATGGGACATGTTTCCCCATGTAACAAACCTGCATGTCCTGCATATGTATCCTGGAACTTAACATTAAATTAAATTAAATTAAAAAATATATAATCTGATCCTAAAATTACAGTGTTGAGAAGATGAAAATGAAAAGTTATGCTGATGAGAGTAAAAAATTATACGACTTAGAAAACAATGCTTCTTAATTTCTTAAAACGTTAAACATGCGTCTATCATGATGCCTAGCAATTCCACTTCTAGGTATTTATCCAATAAAAATGACATATCCATAAAAACAAAAAAATAAGAAAAAAATAAATAATCACAAAATCTTGTATGGGAAAGTTTATAGCACTTTCATTTCTAATAGCCCCAAACTGGAAACAAACAATCAGGTGCCTATCAATAAACATACATAAATAAACTGTGATATACTCATATACTGAAATAAAACTCAGTAAAATAAATACGCAGAGCATTGATATAAGCAACAACATGGACAAATCTTCAAATCTTCATGCTGAGTTAAAGAAGCCAGGGACAAAACAGTACATATTGTGTGCCTCTATTTATGTGAAGTTTTAGAACCTGCAAAATTAATCTATGGTAATAAAAATCAGATGCTGGTTGCTTCAGGGTAAAGTGGTTTATTGGGCACACTTTGTGAGTTGATAGAAATGTCCCATGTCTTGATAGGAGTTTGATGGGTATATGAATTTGTCAAAGATGTCAAATGGTATATGGGTATATGAACTTGTCAAAGATGATCAACTGTACACATCTGTGCATTTTGTTGTATCAGTCAAAATTTTTTAGCGGAAGCAATAGAAATTGAATTTTAATTAAACAGAAAGAGACATATTTAAAAGATATTAGGTAGTGAGCAATTTCCAGGGATCCTGCAGAGCCAGGCTGGGGAAATCAGCAGGAATCAAGAGAATTTATAAAAATCAGAACTATGTTCAAATTCCCCTGCCCTTGTTTCTGATACTGGTACTGAGAAGTACATGCCACAGCTTGGACTTCTGACTCTCATATACCCCCCTAATCTAATAACGCTGTCACCAGTGCCACTGCCAGGAAAGATATGCTGTTGGCACTATTTCTTTATATCAACTCTCAATTCAAAGTCTGAGTAAGGCTGTCTTCAAGTCCATATTCTACTACAAACGAACTAAGGATGTGACACCTTCAACTTCTACGGAAATTTTCACTATACTAGAAAGAGATCTCTACAACTCACTGGTATATAAAAGGAGGAGAAATTCCTCAAGATAGAATTGATAATATAAAATTAATAAATGTATCCCCAAACATTTCATTTTTTAACTTAGAATTGACTTTATCCACCCCACTTCCTCATTCAGCTCATGATGTTTGGATTTAGTCCAAGCATGTGAGTGAAAGTGCTCTTGCCTAGGCTACCAATACTTCCTTAATGCTAAGTGAACTAGTTTCTTTCCCATCCTTTTCCTACCTGACCTCACCCTTTTTATAATATCATTAACTAATTCTTTCTTGTAACCAACCATCTCTTTCCTTGGATTTCCTGACACCACTTTTCTGGTTTCCCTCTTATCTCTCGGACCTTCTCTTATGTATTCTCCATTTTATAGGCTCCTCTTGACTTACCCCCTTCTCTTTTCTAAAGTGTTTGAGTTCAGGCGGGCATTGTTCTAGGCATTCCTCTCTGATACATACTTGTCTTGCATGGTCACATCTATTGACATACATTTCTTATGCCTTATAGTCTGATGATTTACAAATTTATAGCCACAACTCAGATCTTTCTCCTGAGCCACACACCCAGATATGTGATTGGATATTTCCATTTGGATTTCTCACAAACATTGCAAATTCAACATATTCAAAATTTATTTTCATCATCTCAGACCTATTCTTTTCCCTCTTCCATTTTGGAACAAATGGTATCATTTTCCAACTAGTTGTCCAAATTAGAAATTTAGATCTCTTTCCACACCTTCCATACCCAGTCACCTGTCCTCATAAATATTAAATTCTAAAGATTTGCTTGTAGTCATATATAGTGCTGTCTTGTGAAGTCTACTAATCTAAGTGAGAACTCTACAATATTGTCTGAATTCACAACAGAGCTTTCAGAATAACTTTCTGTCTACACTGTTGCTCATCTTCAATCCACTCTTGGCATTGGTGTCAGAAAGGCTCATTATGAAATGTAAATTTCATTATGTCATTGCCCTGTTTAGTGACAAATTTTTCCTCTAATATGGCTTAGAAAGCCTGCCTTTATTGCATCCTTACCTCTTTTTTCTAGCTCCTGCTTTCATCAGTCCTTTACCCCTAATACTTTATGCTCAAACCATATTAAAAACTGTTTAGACCCCAGAGTACACCTTTACCTGTAGGTGTGTGCCCATGTTCTTTCCTCTTCACTAGATACCCTTTCCTTCTTATTGCCTCCTTTTTTATTTTCTTTACATAATTTGGGGATAAGATCTTAAAAAGCAGCCAAACTTACCCATCATTGCCAAACTGAGTTAAGAGCTGTTCCAGTGCAGCACTTTGACACACTGCATTTCTCTCATCAGCATATTTGTTACACTATATTATAATTGCTTATTTGTACACGCCTGCTAGTCTACAAACTCTGAAAGAATAGACTACGTCTTGTCTACTTCTGTACCATTTTGTCACTCAAAGCCATCTCAGTGGCAGGCTCATTGGTTGCTCAATAAATGTCATATTAATTTGAACTACATTAATCTTAAGTTATTCCAGTGGAGAAAGTAGGCAAAACATTGAAAATCGCTTAAAACTTCTGCCTTTAGTAACCTAAAGGATTCATAAATCCTTATCTTTTATCTGATTTTGTGTGTGTGTGTGTGTATGTGTGTGTGTGAAGTATGTTGTTCTCTTTTTTTTTTTTTTTTTCAAAAAGACATGATCTCACTCAGTTGCCTAGGCTGCAGTGTAGTTAGTCATGTAATCAGAGGTCCCTGCAGCCTCCACCTCCCAGGCTCAAGCGACCTCCCAACTGCCTGGCTAATTTATATTTTTTGTAAGGATGGGGACTCACTACGTTGCCTAGGTTGACCTGGAACTCCTGGGCTCAAGTGATCTTCTCATTTCAGCTTCCCAAAGTGCTAGGATTACAGGCGTGAGCCGCTGCACCCAGCCTTAATTTACTTTCTAATATTCCTACCTACATTACTGATTTTCATTCCTTACTCTAAAAGGGAGAGCATTTATGACATGATACCCTACTGCGTGGTATGGGTGTGCATTAAATATTCAGTGATAATTATATGATAGAAAATTAATACTTCGATAATAGAACATATAATGTGTGTTAAGACAACTTAAATCATTGATAGTAAAGACAAGCCCAACAATGTATGAATTAATTTCCCACCTGGAAGATAATGAAGAGAATCTTTTCCTTTGAAGAATGACGTGATGACCTACATGGTAATCCAATCAATGAATGTAAGGGATGATAAATGTATGCCTGGCTATGTCCACAAAAACAACTGGTGATATGGAGATTGAGGAGTCTGGCTCCTGACTGAAAACCTATCCATGATTTTTCAGGCCTTACCATGGGTAATTCCTAAGGCTCTACCTGGCAGGCCTCGCAGGAGAAAGCTACCCTCTCCAACCCAGACTTTGTGCTCAGGTAATAAATCACAGTGTCAAAAGGAAGCTGCAGGCCAGAATTCAGGCCTCTCTAGCTAGCCATTCTCTTTGCATATTTGCATACCTAGCCCATGTGTCTCTGCTGAGACCTCCTCACTGTGAAGGGTGGCACACCTCGAAGACACTTTTCACCACTCTGACTCAGTAGCCTGTACTTCACTTTTCCATTCCTAGCCTGTCCTGCTCCCCATCCCTACTCTAAGGCTCATAAAACTGCTAGAGCCTTTTTGTTTGGTGCTTTCTTGACACTGAGACCACCCCCATATCTGAGCTGTCAGGGATTTCTCTGGTTTGAATCATGCTTACAGCATAGCAGTAAGTGATTAAAGGCTTAACTTTCATTTTCGACCTGTGGCTTTCATCAGCTCCCTGACACCTGAAAGTTCAGCTCTTTTGTAATTTCAGCTGAGCTGCTGACAGAGATCACTGCATAGAGTTCCCAACCTATAACTAGATGTATTTTTATTAATATATAATTTAATAAATTCACCATTTAAAAGTGTACAATTCAGTGTTTTATAGTAGAGTCACAAGGTTGTACAACCATGACCACTGTCTAACTCCAGAACATTGTTGTCACCTAAGAAAGAAACCTGTATTCTCAACAGTCACTCCCTTTCTCCTGTTCTTCACCTGAGGGTAACCACTAAACTACTTTCTATTTCTATGCACTTTCTGGTTTTGGAGATTTCAAGTAAATGGAATCATACAATACATGGCATTTTATAAAAGTCCATGTGGAAGCCAGTTTCTTATTTAGAGCCTTGAATACGGAATTCCCAAGACACAGTGTATTCTTCCGTAAGACTGAAAAGTAGCATTAAAGTCACAAAGCTCTCAGTACATGAAACGGAAGTCCTCCTGTACCTTTCAGTCCAAAGTCAGTTCCAGGCCAATGTTACATTCATTCTTGTTTGACTCTGGCCTGTTCTCGTTTACTGAGCAACTGGGATCTGGATCTGTTTCCCTAATCCTATTGTCCTAAACCTATCTACATAGCTCCTTAAGTTTGTTCTATCTCCTAAACATTTCCAACTACAAAAGCATCAACTTCCAGCACAATCATACCTCTGTCATTACCAAAAACAGAACCCCCCTAGTACTTCAGTGTTAGGAACAAAGCAATTAATTGAAAGTTAATGTGATTCCTATAAATGTCTTAATTTTAAAAGGAGCATATTTTTAAAACAAGGTTGGAGGAAGAAGAATGAGTGTATATTGGAAGAATTTAAGATAGAAGAAACAAATAACACACACACACACACACACACACACACACACGTGATATTGTGAATGAATGAACGTAAGGAATGTAAGAATGGAGATAGAAAAAGTAAGCAGATTCCCTAATTGGGAATATACACATATATTCTCAAGAGGACATAGAAGGCATTCGCTAATTGGGAATCTGCTTACTTTTTCTATCTCCATTCTTCTAAGCCTGATCAAAAAAGAAATCACCGAAGTTTCTGTTTTAATATTTTTTTGTTTTGTTTTGAGACAGAGTCTTGCTCTGTCACCAGGCTGGAGTGCAGTGGTGTGATCTCGGCTCATTGCAACCTCCGACTCCCGGGTTCAAGCAATTCTCCTGCCTCAGTCTCCTGAGTAGGTGGGATTACAGACATGCACCACCACGCCCAGCTAATTTTTGTATTTTTAGTAGAGACGTGGTTTCACTGTGTTGGCCAGGATGGTCTCTATCTCCTGACCTCGTGATCCGCCCGCCTCGGGCACCTCCCAAAGTGCTGGGATTACAGGCATGAGCCATACGGCCCGGCCTCTGTTTTAATGTTAATTTTTGTACTTTGTTGACCTTGTTGTTTATTTTCCATGTGATTCAGTGACCAGAAGTGGAAAAGGCCTGCAATGGTGAGAAAGGCACATTTCACACAATAGAAGAGCACTGACTTTTGCTTGAGTTAAGCATTTATAATTGACATGACGTGCTTTCAGACTTTTATGCATAAAATATCCTTCTCATAATGAGCATTCTTTGAGAAACAAAGTGTTAAAATGTAATAATTATAAATGATTTCAAGATGGCAATGAATTATAATATTGAATATATTACATACTTCATATCATTAAAATATCACTTATAATTTAATATTTTATAGTTTCATAATCTTTTCTATATTCTTTTCATTAATATTAACTTTTGGGGGAATAATATGATTTTCTCTCAGTAGTAGTAAATATTTTGCTTTGATTCAAGATAATAACACCAGAACTGAATTCAGAGAAAAGCCGGCCAGAAAAATGAAACAGTTTAGCTATATAAATCAAAGAAGTTCCTAGAAGTTATTTCTTTTCTAGATTCTCTATTTTTCAGAGAGTTTAAAAACAATATTTGGAATACAATATATCATCTACTAGGTTGCAAAATGAAACTCCAAGGACAGTATATTTAGTTCACTGCCTATTTATTGTCTTTTGTGGTTTATTCTCATCCAGCAACTGACAATTTTAATTTACTCAGGTTTTTTCTTCCCCCTTAATGTTCTTAATGTCACACATGCTGATAAAGCACTGCAAAGTAGTATGGGGAACAAAACAAATGAAAAAAGAAAAACAAATTCCAAGTATTCATTTCGGTTCTACCTCAAAAACTGAAAGAAAATTACTCCTAAAAGGCAAAGTGGTAGGGAAATGAGGAAAAGGAGAAAAAAAAACTTTGTCATCATTTTAAAATCTCATTTACATAGTCAGCATTTTTCTAAATCATCATCTTACTGAATAACTTAATTAACTCACAAGATACCTAACTAATAGTTGTGTAACACTTAGGAGCAGTAGTCCTGAGTCTTTGAGGGTATCTTAGAGATTCACTTGTGACTCTGAAAAGAGAGAGCTATGGAAATGAATCCACACCCACCCTTTACATTTGTGTTTCATTTTAGTTGGTTCACACACCTCCTGAAGCCCAACTGTGCAAACCTCGCTCATCAGTCCTTCTCATATGAAGAGCCGCTGCTTTGAAGTTTATTTCATTTGCTTCTCACAGTAGTCCTAAAATAGTCAATGAGCTTAGGTAACTTGTGCCAGGTAAAATAGTTCATAAGGATGAAAGCAAGACGGTCATCCAGATCTTGGCATCATGAGTGCAGTGGTCTTTCCACAATATCATATTGCATCACAGCTGATACTCTATTCCAAACTTCCAGTTCATTTTTCTTTTCCTTTTTATTGTAGTAAAAAAAAAATGAGATCCACCCTTTAAAATTTTTAAGTACACAGTATAGTATTGTTAACTATATGCACATTGTTGTAAAGCAAATACCTAGAACTTTTTAATTTTGCATAACTGAAACTCTAGACCAATTGAACAGCAACTCTCCCCAGCCTCTGAAAACCGCCATTCAACTTTCTGCTTCTATGAGCTTGACTATTTGAATACCTAATATAAGTGAGATCATGCAGTATTTTTCTTTCTATAACTGGTTTATTCACTTAACATAATGTCCTTAAGGTTCATCCACGTTGTATCATTTTACAATATTTCCTTCTTCTTTAAGGCTGAATATTACTCCACTGTGTGTAAATACCACATTTTCTTTTTCCATTCATTAATCAATGGGCATGTAGCTAATCAACTTTTAGCTATTATAAATAATGCTGCAATGAACATAGGAATACAAATATCTCTTCAATATCCTAATTTCAATTCTTAGTGCTAAATACCAAGAAGTGGGGCTGCTGGATCAGATGATAGTTCTGTTTTTGATATTTTGAGGAACCTCCAAACAGTTTTCCATTGAGGCTACACTATTTTACATTCACACTAACACAGCTCAAGGATTCAGATTTCTCTATATACTTACACTTTTTTATTTTCTGTTATTTTGATAATAGCCATCCTAACATGTGTGAGGTGATATACTTTGTGATTTGACTTGCATTTCCCTGGTGATAGTGATGGTGAGCACCTTTACATACACCTGTTGAACATTTTTATGTCTTTGGAGAAACGTCTAGTCAAGTTCTTTGACATTTTTAAATAAGGTTATTTGTTTTTTTTTTTTGTTTTTTTTTTTTTTTTTTTACTATTGAGTTATGGGAGTTCTTTCTATATTTTAAAGATTAACCCCTTATAAGATATGCAACTTGCAAATACTTTCTCCCATTCCGTGGACTGCATTTTGACTCTGTTGGATTGTTTCCTTTGTTGTACAGAAGCTTTTTAGTTTGGTGTAGTTCAACTTATTATCTCTGCCTTCGTTGCCTATGCTTTTGGTGCCTTATCCAAGCAATCATTGCCAAGACAAATGTTATAAAATTTTCCCCTAAGTTTTCTTCAATAAGATTTATAGTTACAGGTCTTTTTTTTTTTAATTTTTAGTACTGTTTGAGTTGATTTTTTTTGTGTATGATGCAAAGTAAGGGTTCAATTTCATTCTGTTGCATGAGGGTAACCAGTTTTTCCAAATTTGTTTGTGGAAACAACTATTATTTCTCCATTGTGTGTTCTTAGCCCCCTTGTTGAAGATAATTTGATTGCATATGTGTGGGTTTATTTCTAGGTTCTGTTTTCTGTTTCATTGGTTTATATAGCTGTCTTTATTCTAGTACCATACTGTTTATTTTTTGTTGTTTTCTCCATTTTTATCGTGGTAAAATAAACATATAATTTATCAGCCTATTTTAAGTGTACAGTTCAGTGCTGTTAAATGTGTTCATAATGTTGTACAACCACATAACCATTATTCATCTCCATCACTCTTTTTATAAAACTGAAACTCTATTCCCCTTAAACAGTAACTCCTCATTCTCCCTTCCCCCCAGTCCCTGGAAGCCACTGGTCTACCTTTTGGCTTTACAATTTTGACTACTCTAAGCATTTTGTCAACTACTTTTTCTTCTGCAATTGAGATAATCATGTGTGTTTTTTCTTCTTTGTTCTCTTAATGTGGTGTATTTCACTGATGGACTTTGCTATGTTGAGTCACCCTTGCATTCCAAGAATAAATCCCACTTGATCATGGCTTATCATACATTAATATGTTGCAGAATTCTGTTTTCTAGTATTTTTGAGCATTTTACATCAATATTCATAAGAGATATTGGTCTGTAGGGGTTTTTTGGATTTTTTTGACATGGAATCTCACTCTGTCGCCCAGGCTGGAGTGCAGTGGTACGATCTCGGCTCACTGCAACCTCTGCCTCCCGGGTTCACACCATTCTCCTGCCTCAGCCTCCCTAGTAACTGGACTACAGGTGCCCGCCACCACGCCCGGCTAATTTTTTGTTTTTGTATTTTTAGTACAGACGGGGTTTCACCATGTTAGCCAGGATGATCTGATCTCCTGATCTCATGATCCACCTGCCTCAGCCTCCCAAAGTGCTGAGATTACAGACGTGAGCCACCGTGCCCGGCCTTAATGTCCCTTTTTCTATTTCTGGCTTTGTTACTTGAATCTTTTCTCTCATTTTTTATTAGTTTATTTAGCTAAAGTTTTTTAAATTTTGTTCATCTTTTTAAAGAACCAAGTCTTGGGTTCATTGGTTTATTCTGTTGTTTTTCTATGCACTATCTTGTTTATCTCTGGTCGAATTTTTATTATTTCCTTTCTTCTGCTAGCTTTAGGTTTAATCTGTAATTTTTCTAGTTCCATACATTGTAAAGTTAGATTGTTGACTTGAGATCTTTAAGAACTTATAGCTATAAATTTCCCCCTTAGCACTGTTTCCTCATCCCACACATTTTGATATATTGTTTTTATTTTCCTTCATCTCGAAGTATTTTCTAATTTCCCTTACAATTTCTCTTTGATACGTTCATTGTTTAAGAGTATATTGTTTAAATTCCAAAGTTGTGTAACTTTTTCCAGTTTTATTTATATTGATTTCAAACTTCATCCTTTCTATGGTTTGAATATGTCCCCCTAAAATTCATATGTTGAAAACTTAATCTCCAATGCAACAGTGTTGGGAGATGGGGCCTAATAAGGGATGAGTGGGCCATACGGGCAGAGTCCTCCCATAAACCCTACCATAAGGACTAAAATGACTATTGTCATTATTGAAGTAGCGGGGAAGTTATAAAGTAAGTTCAGCTCCTGATGCCACTCTTTTTCTGTTTCTTGCCATCTAATGCCTTCTGCCATAGGATGACCCTTGCCAGATGTTGGCACCATGCTTCTGGATTTCTCATCCTCCAAAACTGTGAGGAAAAAACATTTTTATATAAATTATCCAGTGTGCGGCATTTTGTTATAACAGCAAAAAATGAAATAAGACAATCTTCTTAGGATCAGAGAAGATACTTTCTATAACTATCTTTTCAATCTAATGAGACTTAATTTATGAAGTAACATATATTCTATTTTGGAAAATGTACCATGTACACTTGAGAAGAATGTGTATGCTGTTGTTGCATAGAGTTAGGTCTAATTGTTTTTTAATGTCTTGCATTTTCTTATTTATCTTTTTTTTCCTAGCTATTATTGAGAGTGATTTATTCATCTTCAACTATTACTGTGGAACTGTGTATCTTTCCCTTCAATTATGTGAGTTACTTCTTCATATAATTTAATGATCTGTTACTAGGTTCATAAATGTTTATACTTGTTATAACTTCTTACTTGTATTAAACCTTTTATTAATATAGAATGTCCTTCTTTGCCTTTTGTAAACTTTTTGATTAAAGTCTATTTTGTCTGTTATCAGTATAGCTACCCTGCTCTTGTTTGGTTATTTGCCTGAGAAATCTTTTTCTGTCCCTCTACTTTCAATCTATTTGCATCTTTGGATCTAAAATGAGTCTCTTGTACACACATAGATCTTTTTTAAAAAATCTATTTTGCCAGTCTATCTTTTGATTAGCTCATTTAATCAATTTATAAGTAATTTCTGATAAGAAGGAACCTACTTCTGTCATTTTACTATTTTTGAATTCTTTTTTTTTTTTCCTTTTTTGAGACAGAGTCTTGCTCTGTCACCTAGGCTGGAGTGCCATGGCACAATCTCGGCTCGCTGCAGCCTCCGCCTCCTGGGTTCAAGTGATTTTCCTCCCTCAGTCTCATGAGTAGCTGGGGCTACAGGCACGTGCCACCACACCTAGCTATTTTTCGTATTTTTAGTAGAGACGGGGTTTCACCATGTTTGCCAGGATGGTTTCAATCTCCTGACTTTATGATCTGCCCGCCTCAGCCTCCCAAAGTGCGGGGATTACAGGTGTGAGCCACTGTGCCCAGCCACTATTTGAATTCGTTATAGCTTGTAGATGTTTGCCCTACATTGCCTACATTACTATCTTTTATATTTAGTTGTCTATTTTATTTTCTTTAGTGATTTGCTTAAATTCCTTTCTCATTTCCTTGTATATAGCTATTTTCTTGGTAGTTACCATAGAGATTATATTTTAGATTCTGCATATATAACATTCTAATTTAAATTTATACCACCATAACTGCAATAATACATAAAAACTAGGCTCTTTCAAAAGCTCCATCCCCCCCACCCACTCAATTTTTGATGTCACAAAATTACATCTTTATGTATTGTTCAAAAATATAAACGTGTAAGTATTTTAAATTCATTAGTCTCTTAAATTATGTACAAAACAAAATTGTAGTTACAAAGCATAATATGAGCTTTTATACAAATTTAAATATATATAGATTAATCTCTTAAAGCATGTAGAACACAAAAAGTACAGTTAAAAAGTATTGTTACAATAATATAAGCTTTTATAATTTTCTATGTATTTTCCTTTATTAAGATCTTTATTTCTTTATACAACTTCAAGTTACTGTCTAGTGTCTTCTCATTTCACTCTGCAGGAGGATTTCTTGCAAGTCAGGTCTAATGGTAACAAACTCTCCCAACTGTTGTTTTTCTGGGGATGTCTTAATTTCGCCCTCACTTTAAGGACAGTTTGGCTGGATATAAGATTCTTCTTTGATACTGTTTTTTGTTTTTCTTTAGCACTTTGAATGTCAGCCCACTGCCTTCTGGCCTGCAATGTTTCTGGTGAGAAATATACTGATAATCTTATTGATTATTCCTTCTAAGTAATATATTGATGTTTTCCTGATGCTTTTAAGATTCTGTCTTTGTCTTCACCTTTTAAAGCTTTGATTATAATGTATTTCAGTTTATGTCTTTTTGAGTTCATCTTCCTTGAATTTTGTTGGATTTCTTGAATGTTTATATTAATGGCTTTTATCAGATTTGGAAAGGTTTTATCCATTGTTTCTTCAAGTTTTCTCTTCTCTTTCTCCTCTCCTCCTGTGACTCCTTGATTGTGTCACACAGGTCCCTTAGACTCTGTTTACTTTTTTCAATTCTTTTTCCTTCTGTTCTTTGATTTCCATTGTCCTGTCTTCAAGTTTACTGACTGTTTCCTTTGCTTGCTCAAATCTGCCTTTGAATCGCTCTAGTAAATTTTTTTATTTAAGTTGTTGTACTTTTCAGCTCCCAATTCTTTTTAACTTGTGAGGTTTTCTATCCGTTGAATTTTTTTCATTTTGTTCATATATCATTTTCTTGACTTTCTCTATATCGTCCTGTAGTTCTTTGATCATTTAACACAATTATTTTAAAGTCCCTCTGTAGCAGATCCACCATCAAGTCATTTTAGGGATTTCATGTTTTCCTTTGGACAAGACATAGTTTCCTAATTTTTTGTATGAATTGTGATTTTGGATCTAATAACATAGTAACTCTAAAAATTAGATTCTCCCTCCACTGAGAGTTTGCGGTTTTGTTATTTCAGTCGACGATTTTGCTTTTTATATTGTCATAAGAGGATTCTCTTGTAGGCTGTCTCTGTGCCAAGAATCAGTCTGAAGTGTAAACTTAAGGACTGTCTTTTCTAAGCCTGTGCCAAAGGAAAGGCAAGGCACAGGCTTAGAAAAGACAGTCCTTAAGTTTACACTTAGTAACTTAGTCATTTTCTGATTTTCACCATATGTGCAGTTACTTTGAATGCCCTACTTTTTAAAGTCTAGCTGTCAAAGGGGGAAAAAAAACAGAAAAATAAAGTAGGAGAAGGGCACTGGCCCTTTTAATCTTCTGGAAGTCACTTCAGCCAGCAGGGAGGGGCTTGCAATAATGGATAGAGGTGCAACAATGACCACTCACCTCTTTGTGTCCACCTTTGTGACCAGAAACAGCAATCAGCAATCAGAGCAAAGATTGCCAATATTTGGAGGACAGGTCCTTTTTTTGCCCACTCTGGTTCCTGCATGCTCTGTGCAGACTGCTCCAGCAACATGTGCACAGCTGCCTGCTACAGGGGTGACTGTGAGAAATGGGTAGCTACTACTGTGGTTAAGTGCTGAAATTGACCGAAATTAATCATAATTTGCCATGCAAGCTTTCCCCTAGAAGTTGCAAGCCTTTAGTAGGTGTCAAAGATCCAAAATAGTTATATATCAGACAGATTCTGCAGTACAATTGTTCTCTAGGTGGGAAGACAGATTCCTGGTGCTTCCTACTCCACCATATTTCTATAATTATCTCTCCATAATGTTTTAACTACTGTAATTTTGTAATATCCTTTGAAGTCAGGAAGTGTGGGACCTCCAGCTTGTTCTTAAGATTGTTTGGGCTCTTTGTGGTTCTCTGTGGTTCCATATGAATTTTAGAATTGCTTTTTCTATTTCAGAAAAAAAAAAACAGCTATGGGTATTTTGATATGGATGGTATTTAACCTGTGGATAGCTTTAAGTAGTATGGACAACAATATTAAGTCATCTAATTCATGAATATATATGTCTATTTATTACCATCTTTATTTTCTTTAGAAATGTTTGTAGTTTTCAGAGAACAAGTCTTTAGTCTCCTGTTAAGTTTATATTTCTATGTATTTTTTGATGCTATTTTAACACAATTTTTAAAAATTTCCTTTTCGGATTTATGTTAGTATATGAAATCACAACTGATATTTGCATGTTGATTTTGTGTCCTGCAACTTTGCTGAATACATTAATTCTAGTAAGCTTTTTTATGTGGAATATTTAGGATTTTTTACATTCCATTTCTTTATTCCCTCTTTGCTCTATAAAGACAACACCATAAGGATTTCATATGCTAAACATTCAAAAACACTTCTTTAAAAAAGCTAGCTACTATCAACTGCCTCAAACCCATCATTGAGATATTAGCTGAATATAACAGTTACTACATCATTTAATTTCCGTGTCAAAGCTTTACTTTCTTCATATAAAAAAACTATTTGAGTGTCTTTTTAAATAAATACACATGCGTACCCACACATACCCTAGGCCGTTAAATTTTAATTGGCCTGGTATACATTAGCCATTTAGGGGGTTCCCGCTCCCAGAGATCCCATATTAACATGTTTGGAAAAGTCTGGTATTTGCATTTTTGTAATGCAGTGGCTATAGACAAGCAAAAGTTAAAGTCTACAGCTACAAATCCAAACCTATGGTACACCAAAGACGTATAAGCAAAGGCCTTGCTCAATTAGTCTAAAGATTAATCTGGGCATAGATTTTTTTTTTCTGTCACCTAGGCTGGAGTGCAGTGGTGTGATCTCAGCTCACTGCATGCAACCTCTGCCTCCTAGGTTCAAGCAATTCTCCTGCCTCAGCCTTCCAAATAGCTGGGACTACAGGAGGATGCCACCACACCTGGCTAATTTTTGTATTTTTTTTTTTTTTGAAACAAGATTTTACCATGTTGGCCAGGCTGGTCTTGAACTCCTGACCTCAGGTGATCCTAGCCTTGGCCTCCCAAAGTGCTAGGATTACATATATGAGCCATCGTGCCTGGCCCATAGACTTTTTTTTTTTTTAAACGCCTATTGGATTGCTAAAATTACTTACGTTTAAATATTTTAACTCCTCTGTGGAAGGACACTACTCTGATTTGTTATGTTCACTCTGACTGATATCTGAGGCTGGCCTCAGGGGTCTGCAGATCTAGTCCTACTCAGCCATTTAAGTAGTTGTATAATCTTGGGAATATTTTTAAACTATTTCATTAGATAGGGATTTTGATATATAGGTATATAGATATTGATATATTTAGATGGGTAAATGCAGCCACAGGGACTGCAAATGTTCTTTTCTACTCTTTTATAATATTTTATCATATATGTCTGAATAATTTGGTCACAGAACTTTATTTTCTTGAGTTATTACAGACTCCTCTCTATTAGTTACATATCTCATGCAGTGCTATTGGGTATATCTTTCAGTATCTGCTAAAGTCCACTGCCCATCATCTTCACTGTGACAGCTATCATCTCAGTCATCATTATCATCAGCTTGAAATTTCTGTCTGCTTTTTAACTTTCTATCATCTCCGTTAGAATCTATGCTCTACAAAAGCAAACCCTGTCCTTGTTACAATTCTATTCCTTGTGCCTAGGACAGTACATGAAACACATTAAAATGAAATGATAAAAAAGAGTAGTTTCTCTTTCACAAAAAAAGTGCAATGTATGGCATATTCTCACATACAGAATTAAACTTTGTGTTTGAGATGTTTACTTCTTTAGTCGATCACTTATATTATCTATATATTTCAAAGGAAAAATGATGTCTGTACCAGGATTTTATTTTTTTAATAAACAATGTTTTTCATATTCCATTACACAGACATCTATGACTTCACATTTTCTATATAACATAATATCAGTCAAAACTATTTTAAAATACTTAACTTGAATAACCAGAGACAAACATTTAAATTTCAAAGTAAAATCACTCTTTCACTTATTTCTCTAAACTGTGATGCATGGATTGATAACCCTGGAATAAAACATCTTTTTATTTCAAAGACTTCATAACAACAACATAAAAAAAATACACTGAACATGCCAAATATACCAAATATTCCTGCCAGTAACATGTCATTATAACATCAAAAACATCAAAATTGAGTATTACTGACAAAAAGAGTTTGTTGTTATCGTTTGATCCCTATGCCTTTTTGTATATTACATCTCAATACCTTTTAGACATATTGAGATTCAATAATGGAAACCTAGAATTAGTTAGGAAATAGTAATTACAGGTTTGCAAGGATTAGATTGCAACCTCCAGCAGAAAGCTTAAGTGCCAACGGCATGATATCACTATTCAACTGTTACTTATAATAAGTTGCCTTCAGAAAGTCAGCAGGTGAAATCAAAATCACATTGCTTAACATGTCTTAAGGCCTCTACAATTAAATGCAGTTGAGCACACACCAGATGATTTTACTCCAACTAACAGGCTTTCTTGCATTCATCAGGTGAATGAGAAGAAACTAGTCATTGGGCTGTGATACACTAATTTTATTTCAACGTTATATTTAAGATTTAATTTTGACTAATGTAAGACCATCGTAGGTTTCATATTTATTTTAAAATATGAAAGTTTAAAATATGAAAGTTTCTTAATATTTATGAAGTTTACAAAGTTAGATCTCATAAGCTGTCATATGTTTAATATGTTTCTGCATTGTTTTACATCGATTATGAAGCTACACTGACTAGACGTAATCTTTAAGTACTTGTGATGAAAAGCACATTAGACTAAGATGAAGCTAAAATGAGTTTTTATATTTTATTATAATACTCAACTAGTATAGAAAAATAAATAAAAATGAGCAAATCCTCATTTTCCAGCTCCACATCACTGCAAATATAAATGCTTTCAAACAATAAGCACAGTGTTTTCAGGCCTTTGTCCACATTGACAAGAGTAAATTAAGAAAACTAGCCCCAGTATTTTGGTAAAGGGTAGTAAGCAAGTGAAATAAAATGCCTCGAATTTGTCTTTCTGTTCTAAACTTAGTATCTGGTATGTCTAAAGATGTGGTTCTCAAATTTTAAGATTCATAAGGATCACTCAGGGAGGTTCACAGAGATTATTGGATTTGATCTGAAGTCTAAAAGTTGGAACAGGCCTAATTATCTTAATTTTAGACCAGGATTCCAGAGAGTTACAATAGATCACCTTTTGATAAATACTAGGTTAGAATTAACTCTGAAGATATCTCTGTGTCCAGTGAGCTGCAGACTTTGCTTCTAACCTATGTCACGGCTTCCTGAATTTGCAACTGGAATTATCCTTTTGTTTCTTGACTGTGGTTTATCATTCTTATGAAGGTAGAGCATTTTCCTGATTCCTGATAATCTGGCCATATCTTATCAACCCTTTTTCCTAAGACCACACATGTCTTCATGTTCCTAGTTAGGTCTAAGTCATTCATGCCATCTACAATTGCAGTGATGGCACCAGTCAATCTGCAAGTATCCTCACCTGTCCTGGAAGAACCTGCTGCCATATTACATCCACATTGTACATTGTTGACTATACTACTATTACTCTCTGTAGTACTAGTCCTAGAGCTATGTGAGGTACCTGATTCTGGGTCCACCTGTTTACAGTTTCCTGCTTCTTCCCTACCTGTAGCTTCTGGGACTTCAGCATGCCTGAAAGTATTACATGAAACTAATGTCTTAATCTGAATATATATTCTAAAATTATAGAATAGTTACATGACATATAATAATTCATATATATATATTAAAATTGCTTTATAAAAGGCCTGGCCTGAGAAATATCTTATAGAAAATAATCTGGTGGTATCCCACAAACAGTTCAGTGATTTCTCAGCAGTGTCAAATTGTCCTATACACTTATGAGAAAGAAAATAGTAAGATAAAGAGCATAAGACTGAAAAAATAGGCCGGGCGCGGCGGCTCACACCTATAATTCCAGCACTTTGGGAGGCCGAGGCAGGCGGATCACGAGGTCAGGAAATCAAGACCATCCTGGCTAACAAAGTGAAACCCCATCCCTACTAAAAATACAAAAAATTAGCCGGGCATGGTGGCAGGCACCTGTAGTCCCAGCTACTTGGGAGGCTGAGGCAGGAGAATGGCGTGAACCTGGGAGGTGGAGCTTGCAGTGAGCTGAGATCACGCCACTGCACTCCAGCCTGGGTGACAGAGCGAGACTCCATCTCAAAAAAAAAAAAAAAAAAAAATTGAAAAAATAATAACTTTTTGAGTTAGCATATAATGAACTTCAATATATATAAATACATGTAAAATATTTAGGGAAAACAATCTATGAACATAAGACAATGGTTTGTAAGCTTTTATTCATTGGCTAGGAAAGGGAACTGGAGTCTCTGTATACTGTTCCCTTATTCTACTGCTACCTGAATAAAGTTAACAAATTGATAGTCTTCCTAATCTAGGTTTTGGAAACTCCCCCACCACACCGGAAAAACATTAGCCTACTCATTAATGTGAAGTATAATTAGTTGTGTTTTAGTGTACTGTGTAGCTTTTTGTGCTTCACAAAATACAAAGCAGAGAAAAACAGTAAGAAAACAGCAAATACAAAACCAAGGCAACAGAGGAACGTCGGTAAAAGAGTGTGAAACTTTTGAAAGATCAGGCATTAAATGACCATGAGAAAAGATAAAATCATGAGTAATTCGATAAGGCCTTTATTTTCCGATCTCACTATGTTTAAAGAAAGCTTAAAACCATTAGCATTTTAGAAGTTTTCAAGAGAAAGAAAATGTACTATTTATGATAACTACAGAAGAAACACAGAAGTGGAGGAAAGAATGGTAGAGAAAGGTCAGGGAAGATTAGCACTGATAATATCTTACAAAGAGGGGAGTCAAAAATCATATTTCTAGAGCTGATGGAAAGGTGATAAAAGTACATATTATTTAAATTAAAAACATAATAGAGAAATTAAAATGGTGATATAACTACATTGGGTGGCTATGGGGAGAGGAGCTGGGAAGAAGGTAAAGAAGACAAAGTGCTTATCTAGTCTAGCAGACAAATCAGCGGAATATGTCTCGCAGGAGAAAATCATGATTGTTGGAATTCAAGTGTTATTCAGAGATATGAAGTAACCACCAAAATAACAAAACCCAGAAAAATTTAAAAACGATTGTTTCTAGCTACGGCAATTTGGAGTGGGAGTAGTGGGGCCAATAAACTGCTACCTTTAATTATAGGATCACCTTTACCTTTTCGGTTTACTTTACAGTTTTGATTTAATTTGTTATGAATTGTTTCCAACTTGGTTTTGTGGTCTCTCTCAAGAGTGGCCATAAGCTCCAGCCCTGTTCTGACCTGGAAAGTAAAAAAACTGGGCCTGGGAGTCTGTAGCATGCCTTTTTTGGGCTATTTCTTTATCCTGATGACGGCCTAATGCCTGAGTATCTCACTGTGACCAGGTCGTCCTTTCACAGGAAACTTGTTTATACAGCAGACACCCTTGTGGCTTTTGTCTGAATCTGTATTCAGTTTATTCTTGTCAAGACAGCCACTATCCAAAAGAGCTCTGGCTGAATATAAGGTTAAGTTCAGGTGCGCGTGTGTGTCAGGGGAGACACAATGAGGAAGTGAAGCCACAATGCAGAAAACAGAAGATATTTATTACTCACAGATTCCAGAGAGGTTGGGGTGACAACAGGAGGCCGACAGTAAGACTGGAGGTGGCAGGGAGCTCACCCAGTGAGCAGGAAACGATGGAGAGAAGGTGGGTGGCTACACCATTATTAAGGCCTATGAGTGTTACCACTTATGCTTTCCCTCAGAGGTTGTGGATTAGCTGATTTAAAGAAAACACGTGTGAAGAGAGACCTTATTTACATAATTCTAATATTGAACACTAGGCTTTCTCGTGATTAGCAGCTGTGGGGTATGTTGAGTTTAGGGTCAGTGGGATGAGGAACAAGCGGGCTATATTGCAAGCAACCACACATGGAGGAGAAATTTTAACTAGGTTATGACCCGGTTTTAAATAACTATATCAGCCCTAAAAATAAATGTGGAGGCAGCAACTATAGTAAATAAAATTTATAACATTTACCATTTAAGTACATTTTCTTTAGTAAAAAAAATTAACAATTGAAGTAAATAAAATTTAAAATATATTATTGTTCATTATATCAATTAAATGCACAGACCAACTATATTTTTGTAGTATAAACATAAAAAATGCATTATGAAATTTTAAATAACTTTCTGAATCATATTGAAGGCTGAAAACAGACTTTAAATTGCATTTAACAAAACAACTGTGAGGGTCACAGAACTAGATGACCCAAGGAGTTAATGTATCATCTGTGGTCTAGAAGCTGGCCATGATTAGGAAGCTGTTATGATGAGGATGCAACCCATATCAAGGGAAGCATTATTCTGGTAAGACACTCTACAGATATCAGATAATTCTATCAGGTGTCTGCCAGCAGAAAAACCTTAGAAACACAGCCTAGACTCCTTTCGACCTTCCAAATTTTACTCAAGTGCATCTAATTGGCAGAACCCAAATTATGAACAGAACTCAAGCTTCAAGTGGTCCTAGGAAACAGCCTGTGCAGCACAAAAGGTTGAATAGAGACAGGTGAGGAAGTGACTCAATTCACCATCCACTATTACCAACGCCTAAATAAAGGAACATGAATTTTTAATCGATTGGAATTTACCAACAAGAGAACCTACCATCAAAGAGAATACAATACTTGTAAAATCATCAGTAAAAACTATATTGTAATAAAATATTATTTTAATTTTGGACAAATAGCTTTCTATAATAAAAATTCATATATTCCATTTCATTCATTTATAAAAGTCACAGCAGGTAACATAAAGGTATGCTTTAATTTCTTCATTTGAAATTGTGATACATATTTCGATTTAACTATTGTCATTTTACGCTGTTGCATGTAATATTGAAATTGAAGTTAAATTGTCTCTTTGAATGCAGGCAGCTGGCATTACTAATCTTGTTAAGGCAAATATGTGCTTGCATAACTGTAGCAATGTTAATCTTTACAAATACTTTGTATAGTGCTTTCTGTGTTTACCACCTTAACAACTCAGGTTTCTTGGAGTACTTGTCCTGCAAAGTAAAAATTAATTTTTATTTTGATGCCTATTAGTCGACAGTTATTATTTCCAGGATACAATAAGTACTCCACTTGGCTTACTGTAAATACACAAAATATTGAATAATGTTGGGCCTCAGGATACAATGCAACAGGGCTAGATAGGTTTAGGTGTGGAAAACAAGATTAAAAGTACCTCAACCAGGGTTTTACTGATAATAAGTCATGGATTCTGCTACAAAATAAAACACATTTATTGAGTGTCTACATAGGCTCTTATAGTGTAAGGCATATTAAAAACAGGTGAACTTAGGGAAAGAATTGGTCAAGAGAAAACTCAGTCTTTAAAATAAATTTATAGCCTAAGTAAAGAAATGACAAAAAGGAAAGAAGGAGAACAAAATAAAATCAAACTTATAAAAAGAATATCTAGGTAAGATTCAATAAACTAGGATATTTTCACTAAAAATTATAGCTAAATAGCCAAGATCTTTAGCTTAAGCAGTTTAAATCTAATAAGTTTGTTTTATTTAAATCTATAGTATGCAACGTATTCTCATTTCAAGTGAAGAACCATAAACTGATACTAGACACTAGTTCAGCCATATGGAGGACAGAGATTTAACGTAGCTTTTCTCTGGGTGCTATCAGGACCATCAGTTATCTGCCCTTGTCATGTCATCCTTACAGGATCCTGAAGCTTCTAATCTACCCCACCTAGCACAGATTCACAGGTCAGGGATAGGAAAGCTTGTTTGGATAACTGATAATGAAATCATCAAATTTCATTTATGCTGCCAGGATATGTTAACTGGGAGAATACAGAAAAATATAAAATGGCCATTAAATACAATTATATAAATAGATTTATATTAAATATAAATGACCATTAAACATCAATATAAATATAATAGCAAAAGAAGAAAAAGTAGAAAATAAATGGGAGCAAATAAAGTTTTTCTGAGTGTTTTTTGTTTTGTTTTGTTTTTGTTTCTGTTTTTGTTTTTTTGAGACAGAGTCTCACTCTGTCACCCAGGCTGTAGTACAGTGGTGCGATCTCGGCTCACTGCAACCTCCGCCTCCCGGGTTCAAGCGATGCTCCTGCCTCAGCCTCCTGAGCAGCTGGGACTACAGGCGCCCACCACCATGCCCAGCTAACTTTTGTATTTTTAATAGAGACAGGATTTCACCTTGTTGGCCAGGATGGTCTCGATCTCCCGACCTCGTGATCCCCCTGCCTAGGCCTCTCAAAGTGCTAGGATTACAGACGTGTGCCACCACGCCCCGCCCTGAGAGGCTTTTTAACAGGTAAAGAATGAGGCAAATGAAAGTATTTTTTCACACAGAAAAAAACTAAAACACTGTTGTTTTTTACTTGAGCCCTAAGAAATTTTCTATTTATATTACATATCTAAAAAAGAATTAAATTGATCATCTAGGTGTTAGTAATTATATCACATGTATTGATTTCTGAATATGGGAAATTATACAAGATTATGTATAATAGTCGTTACGCTTACTTTCAGATTTCCTTTCTTATTTATATTATATGTTAATGAATGATATACATAAAAACAAACACAGTAAACATATCCAATTAATAACTTTCAGTAGCATGAGCTATTTTTACATATTCTAATAACATTTTACAAAGAACTAATGAAATAAACCTTATTAATTATTTCTTCATTTTTTTCAACTTAACGAAAAGAGAAGATATAGACTTAAGAAGGAAAAGAACATAAACTTTTAATGCAAATTTACTTATATCTTTTTAAAGAAATGTATATACTCCCATTTGTGTTTTATCTGAAAGAATATGAACAAATGTTCATTCCAGTTCTATGTATTAAGCATACCTGAATAAACATGCTTCTGAAACATGCACAATGAAATATTTTTTCATTTAGGAATATGTTCCTTTTAAAAGTATTTCATAAAATATTCTTGAGGAAAACAACTCTATTTTTTGTAACCTGAAATTCATGAACTATGCTGTAACAACTCTATCTCTATTTTTTGTAACCTGAAATTCATAAACTGTGCTGTAAGTTTATAATGGATACTGGAAGAAAAAAAGAATGGATACATTTTTAAATAATCCAAAAGGATTAAGGCAATAACTTTTTTAAAGACAAGGTATTATTAACAATAATCTTCCAACTTGAATAAATTAATTGCTATAGAACCCTGAGTTTTATATGGAAAGCAAAGGTGAAAGTTCAGCTGTCTCAATAGCATCCATCTGAATGACAGAATATGTTTTGTTGTGGCAAGACTTTTGATCATCAGATGAACTGATTCAAACGTTACAGACAAATAAATGATCTTTCTACTAAACCATAGTTATGTATCCCTGAAAGACGGTGATGTATTCTGAGATGATATCCTTCTTCGAACATCGAGTGTACTTATACAAACTTAGATAGCAGGGCCTACCCCACACCTAGGCTATATGGTCTAGCCTGTTGCTCCTAGCCTACAAACCTGTATAGCATGTTACCATACCGAATATTGTAGCGATTGTAACATAATGGTAAGTATTTGTGTATCTGAACACAGAAAATCTGTGCAAAAAATACAGTATAAAGATAAGAATGGTATACCCATATTGAGCACTTACTATGAATGGTGCCTAGAGGACTGCAATTTGATCTAGGGAAGAAAGTGAGTGAGTGGCGAGTAAATGTGAAGGCCTAGGACACTAGTGTACATTACTACCAACTTTATAAACACTGTACACTTAGGCTACTCTACATTTATAAAAAATATTTTACTAAGTCATAAATTAACCTTAGCTTTCTATATTTTTACTTCATAAATTTTTTAAAAACTATTTTGTTCTTTTGAAATAACACAGGTTAAGACACAAACATGTACAGCTATACAGAATATTTTCTTTATAGAATTCTTTTATAAGACTTTTTGTATTTTTAAAAATTGTTATCTTTTACTTCTTGAACTTTTTCGTTAAAAGCTAAGACACAAGCACATACTTAGCCTAGGCCTACACGAGGTCAAGGTCATCAATATCACTGTCTTCTACATCCACATCTTGTCCCCCTGGAAGGTCTTTGGGGGCAATAACATGCATGGGGCTGTTATCTCCTTTTATTACAATACCTTCTTATGGAATACTTCTTAAAGGACCTGACACTGATTTACAGTTCACTTTTTTTTTAATAAGTAGAAGGAGTACACTCTAAAATAATGATGAAAAGTACAGTAAATACATAAACCAGGAACAGTCATCTATTATCACTATCAGGTATTACGTATTGTACACAATCATATGTGCTATACTTTTTCTTTTCTTCTTTTTTTGAAATGGAGTCTTGCTCTGTCGCCCAGGCTGGAGTGCAGTGGTGCGATCTTGGCTCACTGCAACTTCTGCCTCCTGGGTTCAAGTGATTCTCCTGCTTCAGCCACCCGAGTAACTGGGACTACAGGCACGCACCACCATGCCCAGCTAATTTTTGTATTTTTGGTAGAGACAGGGTTTTTGCCATATTGGCCAGGCTGGTCTCGAACTCCTGACCTCAGGTGATCTGCCTGCCTCAGCCTCCCAAAGTGCTGGGATTACAGGCATGAGCCACCGCACCCGGCCTATGCTAACTTTTATATAACTGGCGGTGCAGTAGGTTTATTTACATAAGCATCACCACAACCACAGAGTATTGCCTTGCACTAACATCATAATGGCTACAGTGTCACTAGGTGATAGGAATTTGTCAGCTCTGTTATAATCTTATGGGACACTATAGTATATGTGGTTCATCATTGACCAAAATGAGTTAAGTGGCATAAGACTGGATTAACATAGTTTTTCAGAGAGTATTACTGTCAGTAATTGCAGAACTCTGCAACTTCAGGCAGCTTTAGATGGATGGCACTTAAATAAAAGACAATATTCCAAAAGCCTGCAGTGGCTTAATGGATAAAGTATGATGAAAAATACATATTTTGTTTCAAGTAATATCTATGTGTCTATGACAAAAAATATGCCAGGGGTCAGAATTTCAGTAAATCTGTTTCCCTGCATCTGATGTCCACAAGTCAAAGCATCTTAAACAATGAGGAACTTAGTCAATTAAATGTTGATCATTCATTTCAGCCAGGAAAGATCTGTAATTCTGATCTTAGCATCACGGCATGAAGGAATTGTATGAGAAATCAAGACATAAAGAGATCAAACCTACCACCTTTCTTAAGTTAAACATGAACAATAGAAAAATCTGTGTTAAAAGTGTACCATCAAATTTTATGTACTCAGTTTACCATTTCAAATAAACCCTTTTATTATTCCATTCTAGTGTTTAAGGTCAAGAAGTGATTTTTCAAAATCAAACCGATGTCCCTTTTTAAAGTTGATTATTATAAGATATTTTTATAATTATGGCATTTGAATAAAGCACCATATACTAAAGACATACCAATAAGGAAGTGAAACATGTAGGCAAAATTCAAAGCTATTTTTAAATATAACAATTTTGGAAAATGAAGATGATACTATTTTTCTTAAAAGTATGAATATATCTATAACTTAAATATAAAATCATGATATTTAATAAGTATGAAATAGTTGGGCCAGGTGCAGTGGCTCACGCCTGTAATCTCAGCACTTTGGGAGGTCGAGGTGGGTGGATCACCTGAGGTCAGGAGTTCAAGACCAGCCTAGTCAACACGGTGAAACCCCGTCTCTACTAAATATACAAAAATTAGCCAGGCATGGTGGCAGGCACCTGTAATCCCAGCTACTCGGGAGGCTGAGGCAGCAGAATTGCTTGAACCCGGGAGGCAGAGGTTGCAGTGAGCCAAGATCATTCCATTGTGCTCCAGCCTGGGCAACAAGAACAAAACTTCATCTCAAAAGAAAAAAAAGAAATAGTTATATATTTAAAATATGAATGTATCAGAAATAGATCAAATTAATTTATATAGTATAGATAGTTTTTTAAAATCATAGACATCTGCATTTAATTAATTGCATTGTATAACTGGTTAACTTTTCAGAAAAAAAGAAAAAGCTAATTCACAAAAACTAAACTCCTGATGAATTAAAAAATAGAAGTTAAAAAAGTGAAACGATAATAGTTTTAGAAAAGTTGTATAGGTGAATTTATGTTTGATCTTCAAATGAAGAAAAATCAATGTCATACAATACCCAAAATCCATAAATGAGTATAAAACTTTAAAAATAGGCAAAATGGGATTAAAAGTAAACATGTATTTTTGTTTGAAAATCTATGAATGCCAGAATTTTATTACAGATGTTCTTGTGAGTCACCAGAAATGCTAATATGGAAGCAGTAAAGGTGTATCTAATGGCACCTTATATGTATGGTATTTAAACCACCATATGCTAAACTATATATCCAGTTGCAGCGTGAAATGAATTAGATTCAAATCACATAGTTATCAGTCTTTTTCCTTCTCTCTCAAAGTCTTCCTCCATCCCTTAATTATTAACCACTTCTCCCAGTGTTTTATTATTAAACAGTTCCTAATACTTCCCATTGATTTAAAATCATTATTTGTAGAGAACAATGACACAAAGATACTATGGATGATTCCATTGTCAGATGGAGTCTCTAGCTGAAAAGTATTAAAAACAAGGTAATGATAATATATTATTTTGTGATTACATGTATAAATATCTCACTAAAGACCTGACAAAAAAAAGAGTAAAGACAGAATTTCTTATTCTTAGATAACTGCCAAGCTTGGAGAGCTCAAGCTTCCATGATCACAGACAGATAACCTGGGCAGGAAGCTTGGGATGACTGTGGGGTGGTAAGAGAGAAATAAAGTAAAATCCAGTTTCCAGCCAACATGGAAAATCAAGGAGGAGATTCTCAATTATATAACTGTATCCTCAGAGGGCACATGCGACCCAGAAATATGTGCACCTACTTCATTGACAACCCAAGGAAGCTGAAAAAAAGAAAAAGCTGCTTTGGTTCAGAGCTGTCCAAATATTAATCCATATCAACTGAGCAGACAAAACATCCTCCAACCTCCATAAACTACTCTCAGATAGGGAGTGCTCTGGGAGGCACCAAAGTAAATCCTCCGAAGGAATAAATACACCTTCATTCTAGCCTCAAATATTCCTACAGATAATTTCCCAAGGAAAAAGAGATGCTCACAGTAAAATATAACTAAGCATGCAAGAAGCAAGGTACCACGAAGCAGAAAAAGCAGGAATAAGAATCAGCAGAAGCAGAAATGAAAAATCTAAAAAAGGAAGTTAAAATACATGAAGAACAGATTGAGTTCTAACACATTTAAAGTTTAAAAGGAGAACAGTGGGAAAATGGAAAAGAGACAAGTATTTGAAGATGCTATGGCTGAGCATTTTCTAGAAGTGATAGAAGACAATCCATGGCTTCAAGAGATCTAATAAACCCAAAAACAAGTTAATTAAAAAAGAAATGCGCAACAAATACAACACTGTGAAAATGAAGAGTATAGAATATGAAAAGAAGTTTTTAATAGTAGCCCGAGAAGACAAATTTACCACAAAGGAGGGACAGTTTGGCTGACAGCAGACTGCTCAACAGCAATAATGGAAGTCAGATGTCAGAGAATTAATATCTTAAATGTCTTAATATTAAATAATAAAAGCATTTCTGTATGCTGAAAAACACTTTTTAGAATGAAACAAGATATTTCTAGGGAAAAAATGAGGGAGCACATCAGCAAATCTTCACAAAGGGAACATAAAAGATATACTTTGGATAGAAGGAAGTTGATCTCAGGATAGAGTAAGACATGTAAGAATAAATTCATTCTTTCACTCAATAAATATATAATTAGTGCTTCCTATAGGGGCCAGGCATTGTTCTAAGCACTAGGAAAAAATCCATGAATGTCAGTGTATACAGAACATACATTTTAGTTGGAAGAGGAGATACAATAAACGCTAAAATAATTTTTTAAAAAACAACAATACAGCCGGGCGCGGTGGCTCACGCCTGTAATCTCAGCACTTTGGGAGGCTGAGGTGGGTGGATCACGAGGTCAGGAGATCGAGATCATCCTGGCTAACACAGTGAAACCCCATCTCTACTAAAAATACAAAAAATTAGCCGGGTGTGGTGGCGGGCGCCTGTAGTCCCAGCTACTTGGGAGGCTGAGGCAGGAGAATGGCGTGAACCTGGGAGGCGGAGCTTGCAGTGAGCCGAGATCGCACCACTGGACTCCAGCCTGGGCGACAGAGCGAGACTCCGTCTCAAAAAAACAACAATACAACATGTTACATACTGGCAAATATTGTAGAATTAAGAAATAAGCGGCCGGGCACGGTGGCTCACGCCTGTAATCCCAGCTACTCGGGATTACTTATAAGGCCGAGACGGGCGGATCACCTGAGGTCAGGGGTTCAGGACCAGCCTGGCCAACATGGTGAAACGCTGTCTGTACTAAAAAATACAAAAATTAGCCGGGCGTGGTGGCGGGAGCCTGTAATCCCAGCTACTCGTGAAGCTGAGACGAGAATTGCTTGAACCCGGGAGACGGAGGTTGCAGTGAGCCGAGATTGCGCCACTGCACTCCAGCCTGGGCGACAAGAGCAAAACTCCATCTCAAAAAAAAATAAAAATAAAAATAAGCAATAAGCAAAATAAGAGAGGGATCAAGAGTGTACATGTAGAGGTATTTACAATTTTATGTGAGGTGATCAGTGGATGTGGTAAATACGTGAGTAAATTTATAAACTAGTAATTGAACAGAACAATAAGATAATGTCGTTAGTATCATAACAGAATGAAATTAAAATATACAATAGTAACATGTCAGTCAGAAGAGGTGCAAATGGACTATACTAATGTCCTTGTATTCTTGAAAGGGAAGACAAATGAATTTATTAATATTCAACTATAAGTATATAAGACAGAATCTGTACTCTCTCCAAAATTAGTAAACAATCTGTAAGTTCCAAAATTCTTAGGGAAAAAATTTAGTTGAAAATGCTTTTGTAATAAAAAGGAAACCAAGAAAAGAGAGTAAAAAAAATACTAAACACAGAACAGCAAGTACAAAACCAGATGGCAGATTTAAACCCAAACACATTGGTATTACATGAACTATAAATTGATTTAATGCTCCAATTAAAAACAAATGAGAACTAGATTAAAAAACCAAAACTATAAGCCACTTACAAAAGACTTCTACAACACAATTACACAGAAAGGTTGAAAAAAGAATGAAAAATAATAACCATGCACATATGAAGCCAAAGAAACCTAGTGTAACTCTACAAATATTAGACAAGAGAGTTCAAGGAAAAAAGAGAACAACTCAAAATGATACATGTTTAATTCAACAGGTAGATATAATAATTGCAAATCCAATTTGAGTTAATAATATAATCTCTAAATTTATAAAGCTGAATTTACAATATACCTATCAAGCTATTTGGCACATATATAAAATGACTAATGTAATGTTTAGTCATTGTAAAATCCCTAAGATTTTACACTGCAATAAAAATGGCCTTCTTGGAAACCTTCAATTTTAGTTTGCTTTGAATTATTTTTTAAAATCTGAAATCAACATTATAATCGCTGCTTTATTTTATCTGTACTTGATTAATATAACTTTGACTAACCTTTAATTTATCATCTCTGTGTATCATTTTATTTTGGTCAACAGTTTACTTTTTTTCCTTAGTCTTTCAACAGGTAAGGTTAACTCATTTACAATTATGATCCTAACAGATATTTACTTCTGGTTTTTGAAGGCAATGGAGCATACTCAGACTTGGGGAGATGGAGAATACTAATTGGACTTAATTCAAGTTCCAGCATATAGGAGTCAGCATATCACCCAATCTGTCTGTCCTTAACTTCCTTTATTTTTGAAATGGAAATAATAACAATAATGTATTATTAAATATACATATAAAATGTTTAAAGTGGTGCCTGCAGACATGCGCTTAACTAGTATTTTTTATTTTATTCAGGTTTTTATCATATATTCTTACTTTACCCTTACCTTTAATAAAGATTAATAAACTTTCTCCTTAAGAAACATTTATTATATTTTAATTTCTTTTAGTTGTCACATTAACTAAAGTTATGAGGCATTAAATTAATAGTTGAATAACTTAATGCTCAGTACCTGCTGTTTTAGCCCTAAAATTCCCCAAACTTTTAAAACTCACACTATGGCATGATATATTTTAAGGAAACATAGGTTGAAAGAAAAGTTAATTTCTGTTTTAATCTGTTTGAAAGTGTTTTCTATTGCCTCAGCAGTCACTGATGGGGATGGTTAGAATGCTGTCAATAAATGATAGTGAAATGGGTTCCAAGTGATTGGTCTTTGCTTTGTCCATAGCCCAGCTTCACCTTCCTGTCCCATCTTTACCCCACACTCTTGGGTGTTCAGCCAACAGTTACCCTTTCTCTTCCTCTTACTGACTTTGCCACAGCCTCTCACTGAGGAAGTTAGTAAGTTACCCTTGTTATTTTCACTTTACACAGTGTATATGCCCTATAACTAGTAGAAGTCTGTGGCATATGACGCCTTGCTGATACGGGACTACCCCCTGGAGTTTATTCATTTGCTCATTTCAGTAAGCATGATGAGAGGGAGGCAAATGATGACGGCCTGAACTACAATGCAATCTACCAGAAGACTTAAAATTGACTTCTTAAAAGAAAACGTGGCCCTCTTTACAGGCAGAGCCTTCACTCACCTCTTTTTGGTAGTGAGCAGCTGTTCCTTTCTGGTCCACTCCCATTTCATAAGATATCAACCTTTCACATTTCATAAGACACCAACCTTTCTTTACAGTTTGTTACAGAAACTTCACTCAACTAATGAAGTGTCTACCTCAGATTTTATATTCCTGGAGTCATATGTTTAAACCTCAGAATAGAGATTATATTGATTATTTTACCACTCTTAGCTCTAATTTAGGAGAAATTACTAAAAATAATTTGTAATTATAAATTATCTTACAGCTACATCTCTGATGTCACATGATATTAAATTTAACTTCATTTTTAGGTATATATGTAATGTGTAATGTAATATGATTTTTCAGTCTAAGGAAAGGAGTCATTTTATAAAATCTTTATTCTTAAGAATAAAGGGACAAAATAAATATTGGCTTTCCAAAAGAATTCAGAGTATTGTTGCCCTAAAAACTAAGTGCTTCCAAATGTATTTGAAATTCAAATATATTAATACAAGTTATATTTATATTTAATTTTTCAAAGGATATGTAGAGATTTTGGCCAGGCACAGTGGCTCACGCTTTTGGTCCCAGCACTTTGGGAGGTCGAGGCAGGCAGATAGCCTGAGGTCAGGAGTTTGAGACCAACCTGGCCAACATGGTGAAACCCCACCTCTACTAAAAACACAAAAATTAGCCAGCCATGGTGGCCCATGCCTGTGGTCCCAGCTACTCGGGAGGCTGAGGCAGGAGAATCACTTGAACCTGGGAGGCAGAGGTTGCAGTGAGCCGAGATGCCACCACTGTGCTCCAGCCTGGGCGACAAAGCAAGACTCCGTCTCAGGAGGAAAAAAAAAAAAAAGAAAAAGCAGAGATTTTAAATTAGGGAATATTGTAATTTAGTGTCAAAACAAATTTTACCATAAATGATATGCTGAACTATGCTCCACTAAATAAGTATGTCTAGATTAAGAGTTTATTTTTAAAGAATTCATGATAAACTTGTGGATATCTAAGCACTTTTGGCGGAGGAGCCAAGATGGCCGAATAGGAACAGCTCCGGTCTACAGCTCCCAGCGCGAGCAACGCAGAAGACGGGTGATTTCTGTATTTCCATCTGAGGTACCCTGTTCATCTCACTAGGGAGTGCCAGACAGTGGGCGCAGGTCAGTGGGTGAGTGCACCGTGCGCCAGCCGAAGCAGGGGCGAGGCATTGCCTCACTCGGGAAGCGCAAGGGGTCAGGGAGTTCCCTTTTCAGGGGTGACAGACGGCACCTGGAAAATCGGGCCACTCCCACCCGAATACTGTGCTTTTCCGACGGGCTTAGGAAACGGTGCCCCAGGAGAGTATAGCCCGCACCTGGCTCAGAGGGTCCTACGCACACGGAGTCTCGCTGATTGCTAGCACAGCAGTCTGAGATCAAACAGCAAGTCGGCAGCGAGGCTGGGGGAGGGGCGCCCGCCATTGCCCAGGCTCGCTTAGGTAAACAAAGCAGCCAGGAAGCTTGAACTGGGTGGGGCCCACCACAGCTCAAGGAGGCCTGCCTGCCTCTGTAGGCTCCACCTCTGGGGGCAGGGCACAGACAAACAAAAAGACAACAGTAACCTCTGCAGACTTAAATGTCCCTGTCTGAGAGCTTTGAGGAGAGCAGTGGTTCTCCCAGCACGCAGCTGGAGATCTGAGAACGGGCTGACTGCCTCCTCAAGTGGGTCCCTGACCCCTGACCCCCGAGCAGCCTAACTGGGAGGCACCCCCCAGCAGGGGCAGACTGACACCTCACACGGCCGGCCAGGTACTCCAACAGACCTGCAGCTGAGGGTCCTGTCTGTTAGAAGGAAAACTAACAGAAAGGACATCCACACCAAAAACCCATCTGTACATCACCATCATCAAAGACCAAAAGTAGATAAAACCACAAAGATGGGGAAAAAACAGAGCAGAAAAACTGGAAACTCTAAAAAGCAGAGTACCTCTCCTCCTCCAAAGGAACGCAGTTCCTCACCAGCAACGGAACAAAGCTAGACGGAGAATGACTTCGACGAGCTGAGAGAAGAAGGCTTCAGACGATCAAATTACTCCGAGCTACGGGAGGATATTCAAACCAAAGGCAAAGAAGTTGAAAACTTTGAAAAAAATTTAGAAGAATGTATAACTAGAATAACCAACACAGAGAAGTGCTTAAAGGAGCTGATGGAGCTGAAAACCAAGGCTCGAGAACTACGTGAAGAATGCAGAAGCCTCAGGAGCCGATGTGATCAAATGGAAGAAAGGGTATCAGCCCTGGAAGATGAAATGAATGAAATGAAGCAAGAAGGGAAATTTAGAGAAAAAAGAATAAAAAGAAATGAGCAAAGCCTCCAAGAAATGTGGGACTATGTGAAAAGACCAAATCTACGTCTGATTGGTGTACCTGAAAGTGACGGGGAGAATGAAAACAAGCTGGAAAACACTCTGCAGGATATTATCCAGGAGAACTTCCCCAATCTAGCAAGGCAGGCCAACATTCAGATTCAGGAAATACAGAGAACGCCACAAAGATACTCCTCGAGAAGAGCAACTCCAAGACACATAATTGTCAGAGTCACCAAAGTTGAAATGAAGGAAAAAATGTTAAGGGCAGCCAGAGAGAAAGGTCGGGTTACCATCAAAGGGAAGCCCATCAGACTAACAGCAGATCTCTCGGCAGAAACCCTACAAGCCAGAAGAGAGTGGGGGCCAATATTCAACATTCTTAAAGAAAAGAATTTTCAACCCAGAATTTCATATCCAGCCAAACTAAGCTTCAGAAGTGAAGGAGAAATAAAATACTTTACAGACAAGCAAATGCTGAGAGATTTTGTCACCACCAGGCCTGCCCTAAAAGAGCTCCTGAAGGAAGCACTAAACATGGAAAGGCACAACCGGTACCAGCCACTGCAAAATCATACCGAAATGTAAAGACCATCGAGACTAGGAAGAGACTGCATCAACTAACGAGCAAAATGACCAGCTAACATCATAATGACAGGATCAAATTCACACATAACAATATTAACTTTAAATGTAAATGGACTAAATGCTCCAATTAAAAGACACAGACTGGCAAATTGGATAAAGACTCAAGACCCAACAGTGTGCTGTATTCAGGAAACCCATCTCACGTGCAGAGACACACATAGGCTCACAATAAAAGGATGGAGGAAGATCTACCAAGCAAATGGAAAACAAAAAAAGGCAGGGGTTGCAATCCTAGTCTCTGATAAAACAGACTTTAAACCAACAAAGATCAAAAGAGACAAAGAAGGCCATTACATAATGGTAAAGGGATTAATTCAACAAGAAGAGCTAACTATCCTAAATATATATGCACCCAATATAGGAGCACCAAGATTCATAAAGCAAGTCCTGAGTGACCTACAAAGAGACTTGGACTCCCACACATTAATAATGGGAGACTTTAACACCCCACTGTCAACATTAGACAGATCAACGAGGCAGAAAGTCAACAAGGATACTCAGGAATTGAACTCAGCTCTGCACCAAGCGGACCTAATAGACATCTACAGAACTCTCCACCCCAAATCAACAGAATATACATTTTTTTCAGCACCACACCACACCTATTCCAAAATTGACCATATACTTGGAAGTAAAGCTCTCCTCAATAAATGTAAAAGAACAGAAATTATAACAAACTATCTCTCAGATCACAGTACAATCAAGCTAGAACTCAGGATTAAGAATCTCACTCAAAACCACTCAACTACGTGGAAACTGAACAACCTGCTCCTGAATGACTACTGGGTACATAATGAAATGAAGGCAGAAATAAAGATGTTCTTTGAAACCAACGAGAACCAAGACACAACATACCAGAATCTCTGGGATGCATTCAAAGCAGTGTGTAGAGGGAAATTTATAGCACTAAATGCCCACAAGAGAAAGCAGGAAAGATCCAAAATTGACACCCTAACATCACAATTAAAAGAACTAGAAAAGCAAGAGCAAACACATTCAAAAGCGAGCAGTAGGCAAGAAATAAATAAAATCAGAGCAGAACTGAAGGAAATAGAGACACAAAAAACCCTTCAAAAAATAAATGAATCCAGGAGCTGGTTTTTTGAAAGGATCAACAAAATTGATAGACCGCTAGCAAGATTAATAAAGAAAAAAAGAGAGAAGAATCAAATAGATGCAATAAAAAATGATAAAGGGGATATCACCACCGATCCCACAGAAATACAAACTACCATCAGAGAATATTACAAACACCTCTACGCAAATAAACTAGAAAATCTAGAAGAAATGGATAAATTCCTCAACACATACACCCTCCCAAGACTAAACCAGGAATAAGTTGAATCTCTGAATAGACCAATAACAGGAGCTGAAATTGTGGCAATAATCAATAACTTACCAACCAAAAAAAGTCCAGGACCAGATGGGTTCACAGCCGAATTCTACCAGAGGTACAAGGAGGAGCTGGTACCATTCCTTCTGAAACTATTCCAATCAATAGAAAAAGAGGGAATCCTCCCTAACTCATTTTATGAGGCCAGCATCATCCTGATACCAAAGCCTGGCAGAGACACAACAAAAAAAGAGAATTTTAGACCAATATCCTTGATGAACATTGATGCAAAAATCCTCAATAAAATACTGGCAAACAGAATCCAGCAGCACATCAAAAAGCTTATCCACCATGATCAAGTGGGCTTCATCCCTGGGATGCAAGGCTGGTTCCATATACGCAAATCAATAAATGTAATCCAGCATATAAACAGAACCAAAGACAAAAACCACATGATTATCTCAATAGATGCAGTAAAGGCCTTTGACAAAATTCAACAACCCTTCATGCTAAAAACTCTCAATAAATTAGGTATTGATGGGACGTATCTCAAAATAATAAGAGCTATTTATGACAAACCCACAGCCAATATCATACTGAATGGGCAAAAACTGGAAGCATTCCCTTTGAAAACTGGCACAAGACAGGGATGCCCTCTCTCACCACTTCTATTCAACATAGTGTTGGAAGTTCTGGCCAGGGCAATTAGGCAAGAGAAGGAAATCAAGGGTATTCAATTAGGAAAAGAGGAAGTCAAATTGTCCCTGTTTGCAGATGACATGATAGTATATCTAGAAAACCCCATTGTCTCAGCCCAAAATCTCCTTAAGCTGATAAGCAACTTCAGCAAAGTCTCAGGATACAAAATCAATGTACAAAAATCACAAGCATTCTTATACATCAATAACAGACAAACAGAGAGCCAAATCATGAATGAACTCCCATTCACAATTGCTTCAAAGAGAATAAAATACTTAGGAATCCAACTTACAAGGGATGTGAAGGACCTCTTCAAGGAGAACTACAAACCACTGCTCAAGGAAATAAAAGAGGATACAAACAAATGGAAGAACATTCCATGCTCATGGGTAGGAAGAATCAATATCATGAAAATGGCCATCCTTCCCAAGGTAATTTACAGATTCAATGCCATCCCCATCAAGTTACCAATGACTTTCTTCACAGAATTGGAAAAAACTACTTTAAAGTTCATATGGAACCAAAAAAGAGCCCGCATCACCAAGTCAATCCTAAGCCAAAAGAACAAAGCTGGAAGCATCACACTACCTGACTTCAAACTATACTACAAGGCTACAGTAACCAAAACAGCATGGTACTGGTACCAAAACAGAGATATAGATCAATGGAACAGAACAGAGCCGTCAGAAATAATGCCACATATCTACAACTATCTGATCTTTGACAAACCTGACAAAAACAAGCAATGGGGAAAGCATTCCCTATTTAATAAATGGTGCTGGGAAAACTGGCTAGCCATATGTAGAAAGCTGAAACTGGATCCCTTCCTTACACCTTATACAAAAATCAATTCAAGATGGATTAAAGACTTAAATGTTAGACCTAAAACCATAAAAACCCTAGAAGAAAACCTAGGCATTACCATTCAGGACATAGGCATGGGCAAGGACTTCACGTCTAAAACACCAAAAGCAATGGCAACAAAAGCCAAAATTGACAAATGGGATCTAATTAAACTAAAGAGCTTCTGCACAGCAAAGGAAACTACCATCAGAGTGAATAGGCAACCTACAAAATGGGAGAAAATTTTCGCAACCTACTCATCTGACAAAGGGCTAATATCCAGAATCTACAATGAACTCAAACAAATTTACAAGAAAAAAACAAACAACCCCATCAAAAAGTGGGCGAAGGACATGAACAGACACTGCTCAAAAGAAGACATTTATGCAGCCAAAAGACACATGAAAAAATGCTCACCATCACTGGCCATCAGAGAAATGCAAATCAAAACCACAATGAGATACCATCTCACACCAGTTAGAATGGCAATCATTAAAAAGTCAGGAAACAACAGGTGCTGGAGAGGATGTGGAGAAATAGGAACACTTTTACACTGTTGGTGGGACTGTAAACTAGTTCAACCCTTGTGGAAGTCAGTGTGGCAATTCCTCAGGGATCTAGAACTAGAAATTCCATTTGACCCAGCCATCCCATTACTGGGTATATACCCAAAGGACTATAAATCATGCTGCTATAAAGACACATGCACACGTATGTTTATTGCAGCATTATTCCCAATAGCAAAGACTTGGAACCAACCCAAACGTCCAACAATGATAGACTGGATTAAGAAAATGTGGCACATATACACCATGGAATACTATGCAGCCATAAAAAATGATGAGTTCATGTCCTTTGTAGGGACATGGATGAAACTGGAAATCATCATTCTCAGTAAACTATCGCAAGAACAAAAAACCAAACACCGCATATTCTCACTCATAGGTGGGAATTGAACAATGAGAACACATGGACACAGGAAGGGGAACATCACACTTTGGGGACTGTTGTGGGGTGGGGGGTGGGGGGGATAGCATTGGGAGATATACCTAATGCTAGATGACGAGTTGGTGGGTGTAGCGCACCAGCATGGCACATGTATACATATGTAACTTACCTGCATGTTGCGCACATGTACCATAGAGCCTAAAGTATAATAATAATAATAATAATAATAATAATAATAAAATAAAAATAAATAAATAAAGTGTATGGCAAAGGAAAAAAAAACAAAAAACAAAACAACTTGTGGATATCTATCTAAGTAAGGTAAAAACTAAATGAAACTTAGGGAAGACAGAACTTTTTAAAAGGTAACAGATGTGCATTTGATAATTTATTCAATTAATATTTACCCTGTAAATGAAATATTACTATGCAAAGAAACATTTTAATTCTGAATTAACTGTATAAAAGCAATGAAACCTACATTATAAAATAAGTAGTTATAAAATTAACCTGTGGAAGTACAAGTAATAGGGGGCCAAATTAACCAAACCACATTATCCTACTGAGGCTACATGGGAAATAAATAATTTGAAGTCAGAACTCTTCATGAACCATTTGTTATAAATTGCTACTAGGATAATAATAAGATGAGCAAATATTAGATGAGCAGATTGCCCAAATAAAACAAAAACTGACTTTTCTGTTATGAGCAGAAGATGATTGATTTTGCTATGTTAACAATCCCCAAATCACAGTTGTTTAAATAAAAGTAAGCAAAGACTTATTTCCTGTTTATCCTATATGCATATCAAGATCAATATGAGCAGAAGTCACTCTCTGTAACGTGGCTACTTGTGGCAGAAGAAAATGAGCTTGAGAATGTCATACTGGCAATGAAATCTGGCCAGAAGATATGTCTGTTCCAAACCCACTAGACAGAACCTGTCTTAAATTCCTATCTCCCCAAATGGAGCCCCTAAAAAGTACAATCCTACCATGTGTTAAAAAAAAAAACGGAGAGTTGGAAATAATTGGTGAACAGCATTATAACTGTCATATTCTTCATACGGTATATTTTTAACTATGCTAAACTGACAATAATAACAAAAATAATAAAATAATAGTAAACTAATATCAGAAAGCAATGATAATTTTTAATGTCTTACGGCACCTCTGTATTGATATAAGTTACAAGATATATATTTGCCATGACTTCTCATTTTTAAAATTTTATAGTGGTACTTCTCAACATTCAATTTTTCATATGCCAAGAATAGTAATGTAGCTACTGTTATGAAATAAATTAGTTTTATATCTTTAAAGGCATTATATTTTAAGGAATGTGGAAAATCTTTTACAGGTTTATCAGTCATCGCTTTCATATGCTCTATCTTCTGAATAACTGGTCATTAATCTCCTACCTTGCCTAATTTATGAATGAATGAAATTTTATCATAAGTATGTATGTTTAGGGAAAACACAGTATATATAGGGTAGGGTTCAGTACTATCTACAATTTCAGGCATCCACTGGGGATCTTGAAATGTATCCCCCATGTAAAGACGGACTACTATACTTAACTATATTGGCGCTACAAAATGTTCAATAATGAGATTTGAGAATGTAATCAATTTACAGTCAGTAAAATAACAACCTGCGCAATATGAATTATCTTGCACTGTAAGGCAATAAAACCAGGATATTATTTGAATGCTAAAGTTTTTAGAAAACTATACAGTTTTTAGAAAACTATAAAGTGTTTAGAAAGAGAAAAACTTAAAACTCCAATGAAGAGAAACACTTAAGAAATTCAATGAATGAATGAGTGATAATTATGGCTTAAAAGAAGAGCAGAATTTTAAAAAAATATTGATAGATAGCAACTGTAGACAGAAAAAGAGACACAATTGAGGCAAAATGTCATGCTGACAAAAATCGAAAATAACTTCTCAACCTACATTTACTAATGTTAAGAAGAAAGTATACATGTAAGAAAAAGTAATGAGAGGCCAGGCGCGGTGGCTCATGCCTGTAATCCCAGCACTTTGGGAGGCCGAGGCGGGCTGATCACAAGGTCAGGAGATCGAGACCATCCTGGCTAACACGATGAAACCCCTTCTCTACTAAAAATACAAAAAAATTAGCCGGGCGTGGTGGCGGGCGCCTATAGTCCCAGCTAGTCGGGAGGCTGAGGCAGGAGAATGGCGTGAACCTGGGAGGTGGAGCTTGCAGTGAGCCGAGATCGCGCCACTGCACTCCAGCCTGGGTGACAGACCGAGACTCCGTCTCAAAAAAAAAAAAAAGAAAAAGTAATGAGAAAAAAAGTTGGTACTAAACAGTTAAATGTGACCAATTATACAACAGCATAGAGGATGTTTTGAAGCCATTAAAAGTGATAATTTTGAAGACTCCATAGAAATACAGAATTACATTAGCAAACAACAAAAAATATAAAGAGTAAAGTATGCTATAATTGCAAACATGTATGCACAAAGAAAATTGGAAGAAAGTGCAAACGTGAACAGAATAATGTGAAGGTGTAGATTCTCCTTTTTGCTGATATTCGTGAAGTTTTGTTGTATATCATAATTTTTTCTAGAACTGCAATCACAATTCATAGATTTTCTATAGAAATAAAAATTAATAAAAATAAATCAATAACCATCATCTTAGTGACATAGTGAATAAATCTGAAACTGATAAAATGTTGGCTGCCTTAATAGGGCTCCTAACATGAGTTAGTTGAAAAGATCAACAGCATTGGGCTGGGCATGGTGGCTGACGCCTGTAATCTCATCACTTTGGGGGGCCGAGGTGGGCAGATCACCTGAGGTCAGGAGTTCGAGACCAGCCTGGCTAACATGGTGAAACCTCGTTTCTACTAAAAATACAAAAAATTAGCCGGGCATAGTGGTGCACACCTGTAATCCCAGCTACTTGGGAGGCTGAGGCAGGAGAATCACTTGAACCCAGGAGGCAGAGGTTGCAGCAAGCGGAGATCTCGCCATTGCACTGCAGCTTGGGGAACAAAAGTGAAACTCCGTCTCAAAAAAAAAAAATTAACAGCATTTAAAAATATATGCACACATCAATAAGATTAATTACTATATGCTTGGAGAAATTTATTTCTTAATTTGGTATTAAGATCTCTATTTTTATTACCCCTGTGAAACACACTTCAGTTGTCATCTTATCAAAATCTGAACCTGTAATCCAAGCACTTTGGGAGGCCAAGGCAGGTGGATCACCTGAGGTCAGGAGTTTGAGACCAGCCTGGCCAACATGGCGAAACCCCATCTCTACCAAAAATACAAAAATTAGCCGGGTGTGATGGTGGGTGCCTGTAATCCCAGCTACTTGGGAGGCTGAAATGGCAGAATAACCTGGAAGGTGAAGTTTGCAGTGAGCTGAGATCACACCACTGCACTCCAGCCTGGGTGACAGAGTGAGACTCCACCCCAAAAAAAAGAAAAAAAAAAATCTGAACCTACAGCAATTAAGAACTCAAGAATTGATGTCATCATCATTATCTTTATTACGATAATCCCAAAACATTTTCTAAAATGATACAATTATTTATTCACTCTATTAAAGAAACCTTGAGTTATCATGGAAAACAGAATGAGAGTGCCTTTTAAAAAGCAAAAGTAACTAATTAAATTATTGAATAGAGTAAGCACAGTGAAATGAGAGGAAACAAATGGGTTTTAAATTTTTATTAAGCTGGATTAAAATCCTACCTCAGTGACATTGAGCAAATTCTTAATCTCTATAAATGTCAATTCTCTCATCTCCAGTCATCCTCATTAGGATAGTGGTGAGTATCTCCACCTGTCACTTCCCCCATCTGTATAATGACGGTATCTAAACTTACATTTTATTCCCCAACCATAATACTCAAAACATCCCAGTTACAGTGCTAGACAATTCTAGACATAATATGTCTTTCAAATAGTTTAATAATCTTCACAGTGCTATGAAATAACTGCCATGGCAGAGACTGACTAGCTGTTAATGAAATTCATCTCCTATCTTTCCTAAACACAGAGATGGAACATATTTCCCACCTATTCCCCTCTTTTACTTAAGTGTGGCAGTCATAGCTGGACCTAACTTCTGGTGAGTGGAACGTGGCTAAAACTAGTATGTATCACTTCCACACTGGCCCCTAAAGGCTCTTCATTATTTTGCAATTTTCCCTTATCTTGTCTTGACTAATGGCTGGATACCAACTCCCAGTGCAACCTGGGAAGCAATCTGAGCTCCAGTTGATCAATCGCACACATGGTGGAAGAAGCCAGCACCTGGACTAGAGCTAACCTGACACTCAGTAACATTCTGTTTGGAATTTACATTACTGAGAAATACTCTTCTATAGGATTTGAAACATCCTACATTTGGGGATTTTTGTTACAACTGTCAGTATTACTTTCACCAATTCGAGTGCTATTATTTTTATTTTAAATTGAGAAAATTGAGGAACTTTGAGTTTAATAAATAATTCACAATCACAAATCTGGTAAAGAGTTGCTCTAGAATACTAACCTAAATAATGTGACTCTAGAACCAGCACCTACATATTTAGTTTGGTGATTTATAAAAGATAACCATTATTATTAATCAAATAGGGCATGCATTCTCAACTAGGATAATAGCACGTCGAAGAGGTGAAAACTGGTTTATGGGGAAGGGGTAAATTAGGAGATATTACAGTGTTTTTGGACTTCTCAAGGGCTGCAGTACATAAGCAGATATAGAGTATATCTGCAATAGTAATAAAATTTTATGAGAGAGGGAGTAATTAGGAAAAAAAATATCTAGAAAGGCACCTTAGGGGACAATAATGAATAAAAGGTTGAGACCTACTGAAACAGGTGATGGAGATTAACATCATATGAAGTACAAAGCCATCATTTTATTTTATAACTACAGAATTTATTGGATATGCTACTTTTCAAAAGTTTAAAAATAATTCAAAAAAATAAATAGCATATTGTCTGGCTTATAATAAATGCCACTGAAAACTAAAGAAATTCATGTTCATACCAAAAGAAACATGTCCAAGTCTACATAAAATGAAAGAATGAGAAAGAAGAACCCACAGCATTCTCGTGTATTTGCATATAACCCCTTTATTACAACTTGGATAAAATTAGTTATTTAAAAGTTATTAAAAAGACACACCTTCAAAATACATTCCAATTCTAAAAAGTTGATTCTATAAATCTACTGCAAGCATATGATTTCTGATATTTTTTCAAAGAGCATGTCCATATTTAGCAGCATATTTTATAGTAAAAGTTTTATCTTATTTTGGAAGAAGGAAAAATACTTAATCTTTGTTCAGTTTATCTTTATTTTTTATAGTGACTATCAAGAAATGTCTCAATGCTTTTGTCTCTTGGTTTGGTGGGAAGAGGAGAATATTAGTTTTTCACTTCTAAAAACTGACACCCAATAGCTAAGAACTGAATTTAAGATGTTAGAATTGTGGGTAAATGGCAGTTTCCATCTAGCATTTATCTCTTTTCTTGCTGGGTCCTGCTCATGGCCAATTTCATTTTACAGTTCTTGCAATTCTTTCCTCCCATCACTCGATCAAGAATGAAAACTCTTAGGTAACCTAAATCATACCCAGGGGCATAAATGTACGCCACAAGAGTAGGCCTAAACTGGACTTTCCCCAGAATTTAGACAGAGAAGTGACAGATGTTATATTCACAGAGAATCACAGTGAGTCTCAGTGTGATGTGAACTTCTAAATCTAGTAAGTTTCAGGTTTAGTAACGGACTCCTTTCTTTCTCTAGAAACTCATTCCCAAAAAAAGGAATATAAAAGTGGCTATAAAACAGAATAAAGGACTTCTTGTTTTAACTCTAACATTCCAAGAGCTTGCAAGTTGCTCCATCCTTAAAATAAGAAAAAGTTGAACAAACTAAAAACCATGAACTTTTCTTGAACCTATCAGAGAACTGAAGTCACAAGGCAAACCATCACCCTTAAATCTGGAGACAAGAGAAACACAACAGAAGTCTCACCTGAAACAGAAGCCACTGGAACCATAAATTGATGAGGACACCACTAAATGGTAATGTTGATAAAGTACTGGAGGTTAAGTATGGACTAGCTTGGAAACTAACTAGAAACCAAAAACTAGAAAGTCTTGGAGGCCATAGTCTTGGGGAGGCCTTTACATTTTTGTTTTCTTTACTTTCAGAACCCTACGATGTTCTCAAGAAGACACACGCTAAAAAACAAACAAACAAAAAAAATCCCTTCATAACTCTGGCAGAAGAAATGAAGAAATAATCATTGTGAAATACACTCAGGTCTGTTCTCCAAGGAAAATCACTTTCCCCGACCTTTATCCCAACTGGAGGAAGAAAACTGTTCCCATTTCAACCCCTTCCAGCATTCCTGTCACAACAAAAAATGTGGAACCTACAGAATGAGAGAAAATTTCTGCAGTCTATCCATCTGACAAAGGTCTAATATTCAGCATCTATAAGGTACTTAAATTTACAAGAAAAAAAAACAACTCCATTAAAAAGTAGGTGAAGGACATGAACCCTTTACATGAACAGATATACCTGCAGCCAATAAACATGTGAAAAACAGCTCAACATCACTGATCATTACAGAAATGTAAATCAAAACCACAATGAGATACCATCTCACACCAGTCAGAATGGCTATTAGTAAAATGTCAAAAAACAATAGATGCTGGTGAGGTTGTGAGAAAAAGGAAAACTCTTACACTGTTGGTGGGAGTACAAATTAGTTCAATTAATCTGGAAGACAGTGTGGCAATTCCTCAAAGACCTAGGGGCAGAAATACTATTCAACCCAGCAATCCCATTACTGGCTCTATACACACAAGAATAGAAATTATCCTATTATAAAGACATGTGCAGACATATGTTCATTGCAGCACTATTCACAATAATAAAGACATGAACTCAACCTAAGTGCTTATCTTCAAGGAGAACTACAAACCACTGCTCAAAAAAAAAATCACAGATAACACAAGCAAATGGAAAAACATTATTCCATGCTCATGGATAGGGAGAATTGATATCACGAAAATGGCCATACTCCCCAAAACAATTTATAGATTCATTCAATGCTATCCCCATTAAACTACCACGACATTTTTCACAGAATTATAAAAAACTGTCTTAAAATTCATGTGGAAACAAAAAAAGCCTGAATAGCCAAGGCAATCATAAGCAAAAAGAACAAAGCTGGAAGCATCACACTACGCAATCTCAAACTGTACTATAGGGCTATAGTAACCAAAACAGGGCTACAGTAATCTAGGGTAATAGTGGATCTTTTGAGCAGTGGCTTGTTGTTCTCCTTGAAGACATCCCTCCTTCACTTTCTTTGTTACCTGTATTCCTGGGCATTTTTTTGCGGGGGCCATTGTGAATGGGAGTTCATTTGTGATTTGGCTGTCTGCTTGCCGAGATGGATGAACAGACACATTGACCAATGAAACAGAACAGAGAATCCAGAAATAAGACCACACACCTACAACCATCTGATCTTTAACAAGCCTGACAAAAACAAGCAATGGGAAAAGGATTCCCTATTTAATAATTGGTGCTGGGAAAACTGGCTAGCCATATGTAGAATATTGAAACTGGACCCCTTCCTTACACCATCAGCAAAAATCAACTCAAGATGGATAAAAGACTTAAATGTAAAACCCAAAACTATACAAACCCTAGAAGAAAATCTAGGCAATACCATTCAGAACATAGGCACAGGTAAAGATTTCATTACAAAAACATCAAAAGCAATTGCAACAAAAGCAAAAATTGACAAATCGAATCTAATTAAACTAAAGAGCTTCTGCATAGCAAAATAAACTACCAACAGAGTGAAAAGACAACCATCAAGAGTGGATAAAGAAAATGTGGTACATATATACCATGGAATACTATGCAGCCATAAAAAGGAATGAGATCATATCTTTTGCAGGGACATGGATGGAGCTGGAGGACATTATGCTTAGCAAACTAACACAGGAACAGAAAACCAGATACTGCATGTTCTTACTTATAAGTGGTAGCTAAATTACGAAAACACATGGACACATTGTGGGGAACAACACATACACTGGGACCTGTTAGAGGGCAGGGAGTGGGAAGAGTGAGAGAATCAGGAAGAAGAGCTAATGGAAGATGGGCTTAATACCTGGGTGACGGGATGATCTGTGCAGCAAACCACCATGGCACACATTTACCTATGTAACAAACCTGCACATCCTGCACATGTACCCCTGAACTTAAAAGTTGGAAAAGAAAAAAAAAAAAAAAAAACAGCTGAGCATGGTGGCTCATATCTGTAATCCCAGCACTTTGGGAGGCTAAGGTGGGTGGATCATCTGATGTCAGGAGTTCAAGACCCAGCCTGCCCAACATGGCAAAACCCCGTCTCTACTAAAAATACAAAAAAAATTAGCCGGGCGTGCTAGTGGGCGCCTGTAATCCTAGCTACTCAGGAGGCTGAGGCAGGAGAATCACTTGGACCTGGGAGGCAGAGGTTGCAGTGAGCTGAGATCACGCCACTATACTCCAGCCTGGGGGACAAGAGCAAAACTCCATCTCAAAAAAGAAAAAAGCTCAGATATAATGTAGATGTTGGAATTATCAGACAGGGAACTTAAATTAACTGTGTATAATATATTAAGGACTCAAGTGGAAAACTAGAAAACATGCAAAAATAGAAGGATAATGTAAGCAGAGAGATGAAAACTCTAAGAAACCATAAATAAAAATATAAAAATGTAATAGAAATGAAGAATGCCTTTGATGGACTTATTAGTAGTCTTGGCACAGCAAAGGAAAAAATCAGTGAGCCTAAAAATTGGTCATTAGAAACTTCCCAACCCGAAATGCAAAGTAACAAACAAGTAAAACAAACCAACAAAACAACACAACATTGAGGAGCTAAGGAACAATCAAAAGGTGTAACACATGCCTAATTGGAATACCAGAAGAAGAAGAGAGAACAGAGTAGGAGAACATTGGAAGAAATAATGGCTAGAACTTACCCCAAATTAATGACAAACACTAAACCAAATATTCAGGAAGCTCAGAGAACACAAAGTAGGAGAACTACATCATATTTAAACTTTAGAAAACCAAAGACAGAAAAATATTTGAAAGAACCCATAGGGGAAATAATGCCTTATCTATGGAGAAACGATAATAAGAATTAGCATAGATTTCTTGTCAGAAACCATATAAACAAGAGAGTGAAGTGAATTATTGAAAGTATTGAAAGAAAAACCTATCAATCTAGAGTTTTATATTCAGCAAAATGAAGTGGAAGAGATGGAATAAAAAAGCCAAGACAATCCAATTATCCCACAAAGGGCAGGATACAAAATCAGCTGCTCTTATGGTAAAAATATGCTACTGATTTCCCTATAATTGTATTTTGATCCCAAACTTCTTCTTTATTCACTATACAATACTTAACAATATATTTCATAAACTTTGCCATCAACCACAGCCACTGCAATTTCTTCCTTAACTGAGTCTTTCCCTAGTTGGTGTTACAATGAGTGAGATTGACTCAATGTCTCTTATATTAGAAATGGGACTCCTCTGATGGTTAAACTGCTAAAATCTGCACAGTGGATGAGCTTAATCAACTGTGAATGAGTGATTTAGGCCACTAGATATTTCTGAGAGAACTGAGGTAATTGCAAGGAACCATAAGTGGAAACAGACCATGATTTATAAATGAAAATCAAATCACTGGTCCTCTCTCTAATTTGGAGCAAGAATGTCTGCACGTAAAGAGTTGCTCAGTTTGTGTAATTTACAAAAGGGGCATCCTCTCAGTCCAGTGATAGAGAGTTCATCTAGACATTAAATATAGAGGACTTGGTCACTGCCTAGCTGAGGACTGATGTTAGTCTGTTCTCACCAAGACCTAAAGAGAATATCTTCCACAAAAATCTGATGTTTTTGCTCTCTGATCTTTGGTGTTCACTAAACAAATGTCTTTGCTTGCCATTCCCAAATATCCTCATTTTGAAAATAAGTTATAATAAATAGGGAACATGAGCACAGCTGTCCCTAGACAACTTTAAATTAATCAATAGAAATTCTTATTTCAATGTAGTTTATAAGTTGACAGATATAGTTAGGCTCTGCAAATATAGTTTGATCAATTCCAGAGGCAAAGGGCTGAGGGCCACTGGGTCACTGTCAAGATAATGCTACCTGATAAGACTCCTTGATGGCTGACATTCAGGCTCCTCCTGGCAAAAACTAAGCATCTCAGTTTGCTCTGCTCCTTTGTTGCCACACTGAGTCTTATAATAATACTCACAGATGCTTACAGTGCTTATATGTACATTTTATTAGCTTTGTATAGCCCTGTAAGGTGAGCAATCTAAAAGGAAGTGTGTCCGTTCTAGAATTGAGGAAAGTAAATATCAAAGAAATTAAAGAGTCATCCAGAGTCACACAGGAAGTATGTGTCAAAAACCAAACCCTATCTTCTATCCAATAATTCACTTGTCTTCTCAAAGAATATTCTTTGGAATATTAGCTATGTGATATTGTCTATTAAAAAATTCCTGATGATTTTGATAACTGCACATTTTATATTTTACAACAAAATAACAAAGATTCTCAAGCCTAATAAATGTTGCAAGAAATCTTTTGTAGAGAAATCCAGCATTTCCTAATCGTATTTTATTTCTGAAACAACTTTTCATTGGTCACCTATTAATATTACTATCCCCATCAAAAAATAAATAGTTTGGGACATTTTCCAGTACTTCATTCTCCTTACATCCACGCAAGCACTGTGGTCAAGGCTGCCATCATCTTTTTTTCTTTTTTTTTGAGATGGAGTCTCACTCTGTCACTCAGGCTGGAGTGCAGTGGTGCAATCTCAGCTCACTGCAAGCTCTGCCTCCCGAGTTTGTGCCATTCTCCTGCCTCAGCCTCCCGAGCAGCTGGAACTACAGGAGCCCACCACCACGCCCGGCTAATTTTTCGTATTTTTAGTAGAGACGGGGTTTCACCGTGTTAGCCAGGATGGTCTCGATCTCCTGACCTCAGGTGATCCGCCTGCCTCGGCCTCCCAAAGTGCTGGGATTACAGGCATGAGCCACCGGGCCTGGCTGCCATCATCTCCTTTTTGTATAAAGCAACATCTTCCTAAGTAGCATTCTGTTTCTGTCCTTATTCCCTGTGGCAGAGACCATAACGTGTTCTCCAAAACCCATTTCCTTTTCCTCCTGAACACAGATTTCAACAGCCTCTCCCAGTTTCCTTTGCTGTTAGGTACAGCATACGATTGAGTTCTTGCCTGTGAGTTACTGGTGAAAATAATAACCACTGCTTCTCAAGTGCTTTTCTTTTCTCGTCCCCTGACTGCAGAAAGGTAGAAGGAAGCAGTAGACACTCTGGGGGCTGAGACTCTAAGGGAGCCACAAGCTCCACAAGCTGAATCTCTCACCAACTACTTGGAACAGAATTCCTCTCTGCCAAACACATTCATTTAGGTATATAAATAAGAGAAAAAATGATTATTGCATTAAGCCAGTGAGATTTAAGAACTGTCATTTGGCCGGGTGCAGTGGTTCACGTCTGTAATCCAAGCACTTTGGGAGGCCGAGGCAGGAGGATCACCTGAGGTCAGGAGTTTGAGACCAGCCTGACCAACGTAGTGAAACCTTGTCTCCACTGAAAATACAAAAATTAACTGAGTGTGGTGGCGGGTGCCTGTAATCCCAGCTACTCAGGAGGCTGAGGAAGAAGAATCGCTTGAACCCAGCAGACGAAGGTTGCAGTGAGCTGAGATCATGCCATTGCACTCCAACCTGGGCGACAAGAGTGAAATTCCGTCTCAAAAAAAAAAAAAAAAAAAAAAAAAAACTGTCATTCATCTAATCTGACTAAAGCACCTCCCTTTTATGTTCTTTACATGTTAGCCAGTTAGATCATAGTAAAATGTAAGTCAATTCATGTCATTCCATTGCCTAGCATCCTTAGAGGTATCCCTTATCACTCAGCTTGAAAACCAAAATCCTTGGAATAGCTTCAGCCCCATTGCTACTTTTCTTACCTTATCTCCCAATACTCCTTTTCTCATTTATTCCTCTCCATGTCACACTAACGCAATTGCTATGTAGAAACAATTCCACGTCAGCGCCTTTGTACCAGTTGTTCTCCTTGCTTGGTGTACCCTTACTGCAGGCACTGTCATGGATCACTCTTTCACTGGCTTCCTGTTTTTGCTCAATTATCTTCTCATTGATTTTTTTTCTTGACCACCTTATTTAAAATTTCTATCAAGCACTCAAACCCACATTAGCAGGTCCTGTCACACTCCATTGATTTATATGTTTTTCTCCACAGCACATATCACCATTAAATTATTTTTAAACTTTTTTTAAAAAACTGCCAGTCTCTTCTGTAGAATTAATCTCCAGGAAGGGAGTTTCTTTTGCATTGTATATTTCAGTCACTACTTAATTTGTAGTGCCCAGCACAAATGATTAATTGATTGAATCAGTAAAGGCAATTGTCTAGAAAACCAACATTCCTGTATGATATGAAATTGAATTATTTATTTCCTCTAGGCATTGTCTGGTAAAAACATGTACTTTAAATTTCAATGTATATTCATTATGTCTTGAGAAGTTGGGGATCGTGATTTGATAATATTAGATTACTATCAAAACAACCATAAAGACAATGATTCATATCAAGATTGAATGCATAAGAATTTTCATAAACTTTCCAAAGATAAAATTCTATTATTATATGCTCAAAATTAAATTTGTGGAGTAGAATGTCTAGTGTATTATATATTGTTCACTATCTTTTGAGAATCCTTAAGCCTAAAATGAGTAAATTGGAACAAAATAATCTGACATTTGCCTTTGACATTAAGGCTGCTAATTTCCCTAAAAAGTACTCTATTTTGTCAGATTCATCAGGACCTTCAGTCTGTTGGATATTTTAAAACAATCCATATGAGTGTGATCACATTAATGAAACCAAGTAGACACTTAATTTTGACACAGCTGCTTTTGTTATTCTAGCTCTTGAAATGTTCAAAGCAAATGCCAAATACCAATTCAAGACCAGTGTAGTGTGGTGCATATGGGGGCACATTTCTGATAGAAACCGGCAAGCTCTCGATTTATCTTCGTATTGCTCAATATTTGATTGCAATGACTTTCAGAAGCTAAAATTCTTTTTTTTCAAAGCAAGGTTTGGCAACTAATAATCTCTAACTGTATTCTCTAGCTAAACATATTAATATGCTTTGAGTATTTTGGATAGGAATGGTGGTGTTCAGTTATCCTTGCCTACAGTACTTCCAACTAAGGCAAGAAAGGAAAGGTACCTAATGAAGGGTATGAATCAATCCAGCTCACTGTGGAGGACTGGATCTCAGCCCTGCTGGAGAACCTCTGCAGTGCAGGACACATCCCTGAGAGATAGCCAATGCTAGGGATGAGAGAGATGGGGTATTTATTTACACACTGTCTACTGCCAGTCACTGATTGAGGGTTGCTCCTGGAAAGTTTTAATGCCCCATCATTTCTGGACTGCCACATAGGTGGGCAAAGTGAACTTCAGCAGGGAGAGGAAGTCCTCAGTATCTCTTTGCCTATTATATTGGCAGTTGGGTATTAGGCTGGCATGCACTGTAGGAGTAAGGGAACATGGGCAGAGCATTGACTGTAAATACTACAGATGTTGAGAAATGCCGAAAAAGAGATCTCTCTTGACATGATCTCTGGGTGACAGATTGTAGGGTCCCCCACTTTCCCCCTGCCTTCTTTCAGTGTCCTGACCCAGAAACACAGCGACCTAACTGCTCTGTGACCCAGCCAGCTGCGTCTTCCCCTTCAGTCTTGAACCTTCTCAGAAATTGTTAAAACTATTTAGGTTGCTGTTGGAAAACACTAAAAGATCAGCCATGTTGCTACATACATAGAAACTAGCTTTGGCCCTGAGCCAAACTTCTTAAACACTCAAGTCAACTCCATTAACTCCATCCCCTCATTGCAGACATATCTAGGTGGAATATCTCTTTTCTCACTGTTGCTAAGTCACGCTGCACCCTCTTCTTTATGTAAGTTCCCCTAATAAATGCTTGGGATTGATTTTCCTGGCATCTAGTACCTCCTTCTTTGGAATCTCAATCAGCCCCATCTTGGGATGCTATGGGGCAATCCTTTGTTGGAATTCTGTGCCACCAGTTTTGTAGTGACCCCAGCTGCAGGTTTGGCTAGACAGAACAGGAATGAGGATAGATGGGCATTCCATGATGATGAATTCAGAATATGGTTGTATGATCACTAAGGTCAGAGTTTGGGAGTACTAAGAATCAGATTAGTGAGGCACACAGCAATTGAATAACAAAGAGCAGAGAGTTGGCTCAGTGCAGTGGTTCATGCCTGTAAAACCAGCCCTTTGAGAGGCCTAAGCAGCTGGATCACTTGAGCTCAGGAGTTCCAGACCAGCCTGGGCAAAGTGACAAAACCCTGTCTCTACAAAAATTAGCTGGGCATGATGGTACACACCTGAGGTCCCAGCTGCTAGGGAGGCTGAGGTGGGAGTATCACCTGAGCTCAGGGAGTTTGAGACTGCAGTGAGCCAAGATCAAGCCACTGCACTCCAGCCTGGACGACAAAGCCAGGCCATGCCTCAAAGAAAAAAAAAAAGGAGCAAAGTCTTATTTGGTTTTGGACGTTTTATTCACATTTTATCTCTCATGCCTAAAATTGAGAGTTTGCATACTGGCCTATTTGTTGACTGAATAAATCAACTATTAGATTTCTCCAACTAATTTCCAAATTTTCACATACTCACAAATTCTGCTTTTCCCTAATACATCCTCTGGGATGATCTGGCATGTTTTCATACTCATCAATTAAATTTAGTTTATCCTTTTTTTTTTTTTTTTTTTTGAGACAGAGTCTCACTCTGTCACCCAGGCTGGAGTGCAGTGGTGCTTTTTCGGCTCACTGCAACCTCCACTGCCGAGTTCAAGCAATTCTCCTGCCTCAGCCTCCCAGGTATCTGGGACTACAGGCACCTGCCACCACACCTGGCTAATTTTTGTATTTTTAGTAGAGACAGGGTTTCACCACGTTGGCCAGGATGGTCTCGAACTCCGGACTTCAGGTGGTCCACCTGCCTCAGCCTCCCAAAGTGCTGGGATTACAGGCATGAGCCACCGCACCCGGCCCAGTTTATCCTTTTTTTAAATGACTTTGACCTACTCTGGAAATACATCATTTATTTTAATTTTAGCATTTTAAATATTGTCTCCCTCACTAGAAATTCCAGGGTAACATTTTAGTCTTATCTTTCTTCTATCCTTAATACTAAAGTTACCAATTTCTGTCATTTCTTTCTTTAAAATACCTTTGGGTTTTACTCCTTCCTCCCCATTATCATTGCTACCACAGTAATGCTCAGACTCACTAAATCATGCTTTCTGACAAGTCATTGCATCTCCATTTATTCACCCTTAAACTCTTCTATAACATCCCAGTGAGCTATTTTTCCCAAGACAATATTTTCCTTATACTATTTCCACTCATGTCAAGTAACAATAGTTATTTGGCTTAATGCTAGAAGCAGACCTGTGTCCATTTTCACTCCTACACTTCCCTATTCCAGTCTGTGGAAATGTAATGGGTCTGAGGAGGAAGAAGTTAAAGCAATGGGCCTGTGGTTTATCTTTCCTTCTCTCTCTCCCCGATGACCAAGAGACATACAAAAGAAAGAAGCAAGTTACCTAAGTAATCTTTACAAACATGCTGATGAGGCACTTGCTGGTAAATCAACTAATGGTATTTACTGGGAAGACCATTCTTATCTATAGAATGTTCTTGACAGGATATCCCTGGTTTGGCATTTTCTATAGTATACAAACCGAGAATCTGTGAATTTTTGAAGCACAGCTCCCTGGAAATAGTTATATAAGCGCTATAATGATTTGGCTGTGAAATAAAGTTGTTTCATAACCTAAAAATCTCTACTAGGTGAGGTGATCTGCAAACATTCTATTCCTCTGGGTTAGAATGCATTTCTCTTGCAGCAAAGGAAGACCTGGCAAGCCATAAAAGATGTCCCCAACCACTCTCTTTTTTGTCCATGTTTGTTGAGTGCTTGCATCCTTGAAGCTATTGGTAAAATTTGAGACTGGGTAAGCTCTCTGTCCTACATTTGATTCAACAATTTGATCCTTTCAGTGCAAAATAACACCCATCTTTCCCTCAGACTTCAGAAGCAAATGAGACAGAGATAGAAGGCATAGCATGGATTATAGAACCTGGCTTTCATATGCAAACACACGGGGTTTCCTAACATTTTACCCTGAACAACAAAGAGCAGAGAGTCAGCTCTTTATTATTAGTATGAGTATCTAAATTAGTATCTAAATCCCAGAGAGACTAAGCTGGCCAGCCACATGCCATCCACAGAGGGACAGGCAACTTACTGGATGATAAAGAGCAGACCAGAATGCTTATCTAATTATAACAAGAGCAAGAAAGGAGCTATAATTTCCAATCAGATAAGTCACTCTTTATCCATAGGAGAGGAGAAAATCTGGGCTGGAGGAAAGGCCAGGAGTGTTACTCTTCAAAATCTCTCCAAATGGAAGTCCCTGTTAATGTTCTGAATGTTGGTGTCCCTTAAATTCCTGTGGAAACTTAATCCCCAACATTTTGGTATTAAGAGATGGAGCCTTTGGGAAGTGACTGGATCATGAGGGCAGAACCCCCATAAATGAAATTGATGCCCTTATAAAAGAGGCGTAGAAATAAAAATCAAATCCTAAGCCCCCCAAACAACTGAGTTTCCTGTTCTGAATTCTGGGCACCTATTTTTTTTTTTTCTGTACAGCTCTGACATTTCCCCACAGAGCCCATTTCAACTGCTTGGATGTTGATGTCATCCACTTTTACTGACAATTCAGAGTCAATCTGCATGTTACACAGCCTTTCCAATATTGTCATATTTGTCTTGTATCTTACTTTTTTATATCCACTGGATTGCTTGTCCTAAACCGCATCATAATCCTGATCTCATCTGAAATTCCCTCTCTTATTACCATCCTTAGCAGCAGGTACTGATTCCATCTCAAGTACTAGGTTCTGAAAGCCGTATAGTTTGACCCATGCTCTGCCCACAACCATGTTTACCACCAGGCCCTAATATGTGTGCTCTGCATGTGCCCTTCTATTTCCTGCCCTATATAGCTAGGCCTAAAATTTTACAGTTAAAGAAGCATAGAGTAGTTAGAGAAACCTCTTTTCTAAATCTCCCATTCTACAAATGAGAGAACACATTTCAAGGAATGTACTGTCAATTTAAATTCAACTTTAAATTCAAATTTTCTGATGCTTAGTACTATGTTCTTCCAAAAAAGAAAAAGAGATACTTTGTTCTGAGTAGCTGTTTTTCATTTCTACACTCTATCCACCTGTACTTATCTTTCAAATTTGAGTTCACGTCTCTCTCATCACTTCTGTAACTACTCCTATCTAACCTTATTTCTCCCATTTTTAATTCTTTATAAGTAGTTGTTTTCTATGAGTTTAGACTACAATTAGTTTCATTATTTGTATGTAATATTTCTTCCTCCTTGAGGGCACAAGACATGTCTTATACTTCTTTGGTAATTCCAATTTCAGTTAGTGAGATGTCAATTATGTTTAGAAAGAAAATCTTACCCATTATAAACACTGTTTTTTCTTTTTATTATTTCCTTTAAAATAAAGTACTTGTAATATGATTGTTGGTTAATCACACGCTTAAATGCAAAAACTTTTATTAAAAGCTTCCAGTTGGTTCTTTCAATTCTTTTTGCTTCCAGGGAAAATGTGTGATTCTTGGATAAGATAAAATAAAGAATCATTAACATAATGAATGCATTATACCCTGATAATCTTAGCACTTCAACATTATGGTAATTAGTAGTCTTGAAATTACTAAATGATTGGCATACTAGGGTTTACTACTTGACATGTACTTTTCCATGCTGAGAACAAAATACACACGCAGTATGCTTCAGTGCTGACTAGTGAAAACTATGAGTAAGTCAGTATATTCGTAATTTGCAATGAATGCTTATTACCATTTAAAGAGGAAAAGTGGTATCATATGATTAAGTATCTTAACCAATCAGGTCAATGAAAGTGCAAATTTGTCAATTACATCTATAATTCAAATTGTATCATTTCTAAATGACTAACAGTAAATATAAAATATAAGCACTTAAGTTTTCCTCTTGGTTGATTAGCAAGATATACTGCTAAAATTGGAATCATAGGCCAGGTGCAGTGGCTTACGCCTGTAATCTCAGCACTTTGGAAGGCCGAGGTGTGCAGATCACTTGAGGTCAGGAGTTCGAGACGAGCCTCGCCAACATGGTGAAACCCCATCTCTACTAAAAATACAAAAATGAGCTGGGCGGGGTGGCAGGTGCCTTTAATCCCAGCTACTCGGGAGGCTAAGGCAGGAGGTGGCTTGAACCCAGGAAGCAGAGGTTGCAGTGAGCCGAGATCAAGCCACTGCACTCAGCCTGGGTTACAGGGAGAGACTCCATCTCAAAAACTAATAATAAAATAAAATTGGAATTATAATAATGATAGAAAATGTTTTAAGAACTTACTTGGGGCCGGGCATGGTGGCTCACACCTGTAATCCCAGCACTTTGGGAGGCTGAGGTGGGCGGATCACGAGGTCAAGAAATTGAGACCATCCTGGCTATCACAGTGAAAACCATCTCTACTAAAAAATACAAAAAATTAGCCGGGCGTGGTGGCAGGCACCTGTAGTCCCAGCTAACTGGGAGGCTGAGGCAGGAGAATCACTTCAACCCGGGAGGCGGAACTTGCAGTGAGCCGAGATCACGCCATTGCACTCCAGCCTGGGGGACAGAGCAAGACTCCATCTCAAAAAAAAAAAAAAAATGGACTTTCTTTGGCCAGGCACTTGGCTACATGATGTGAATATATCTCAAACCCTTCTAACATCACTGTGAGGTAAATACTTTTTCTTTATTTTATTTATTTAAGTTTTTAGATGGAGTCTTGCTCTGTCGCCCAGGCTGGAGTGCAGTGGCGTGATCTCCACTCACTGCAAGCTCCGCCTCCCAGGTTCACGCCTTTCTCCTGCCTCAGCCTTCAGAGTAGCTGGGACTCCAGGAGCCTGCCACCATGCCTGGCTAATTTTTTTTTTTTTTTTTTTTTTGTATTTTTAGTAGAGATGGGGTTACACCGTGTTAGCCAGGATAGTCTCGATCTCCTGACCTCATGATCTGCCCACCTCCGGCTCCCAAAGTGCTGGGATTACAGGTGTGAGCCACCGCGCCTGGCCTATTTTTTTTCTTATACTTTAAGTTCTGGGATACATGTGCAGAAAGTGCAGGTTTGTTACATAGGCATACACGTGCCATGGTGGTTTGCTGCACCCATCAATCCCTCATCTACATTAGGTATTTCTCCTAATCTTATTGCTCGCCTAGCCCCCCAGCCCCCGACAGGCCTTGGTGTGTGATGTTCCCCTCCATGTGTCCATGCATTCTCATTGTTCAAATCCCACTTACGAGTGAGAACATGTGGTGTTTGGTTTTCTGTTCCTGTGTTAGTTTGCTGAGAATGATTGTTTCTAGCTTCATCCATGTCCCTGCAAAGGACATGAACTCATCCTTTTTTATGGCTGCATAGTATTCCATGGTGTATATGTGCCACGTTTTCTTTATCCAGTCTATCACTGATGGGCATTTTGGTTGGTTCCAAGTCTTTACTATTGTGTACAGTGTTGCAATAAACTTATGTGTGCATGTGTGTTTATAGTAGAATGATTTATAATCCTTTGGGTATATACTCAGTAATGGGATTACTGGGTCAAATGGTATTTCTGGTTCTAGATCCTTGAGGAATTGTCACATTGTCTTCCACAATGGTTGAACTAATTTATACTCCCACAAACAGTGTAAAAGCATTCCTATTTCTCCACATACTCTCCAGCATCTGTTGTTTCCTGACTTTTTAATGATTGCCATTCTAACTGGCATGAGATGGTATCTCACTGTGGTTTTGGTTTGCATTTCTCTAATGACCAGTGATTATGAGCTTTTTTCATTTGTTTATTGGCCACATAAATGTCTGCTTTTGAGACGTGTCTGTTCATATCCTTTGCCCACTATTTGATGTTTGTTTTTTGGTTTTTTTTTTTTTTTTTTTTTTTTGTAAACCTGTTTAAGTTCTTTGTAGATTCTGGATATTATCCCTTTGTCAGATGGATAGACTGCAAAAATGTTCTCCCATTGTGTAGGTTGCCTGTTTAACTCCGGTGATAGTTTCTTTTGCTGTGCAGAAGCTATTTAGTTTAATTAGATCCCATTTGTCAATGTTGGCATTGTTGCCATTGCTTTTGGTGTTTTAGTCATGAAGTCTAAGCCCATGCCTATGTCCTGAATGTTACTGCCTAGGTTTTCTTCTAGGGTTTTTATGGTTTTGGGTCTTATGTTTAAAACCCCATTTTGTAAAATGGAAAGTAAGACACTCAGAGGTTAAATAATTTTGTAATCTGTATCTTGCAAAAAGATCAGTTTGTTACGATGTATTGCTACATCTGTGTCTATTTATTTTCCTATATTTTAGGGATAATACTACATATTATAGGAGTTAATAGCAGATAATGGATGTAAGATGTCTAACATAGTGAAAAATATTGAAGTAATGTATTTAGAATACTCCTGCTTTCCTTTCTTCCTGTTTATTGTTACTGCTCAAAATGTGGTCCCCTGAAGACCATCTGGAAACTTGTAAGAATAAAAAAGAGTTTAAGTCTCCAGACGTTCTGAGTCAGAATCTGTACTTTTTAAATATTGTCAGGTGGTTAAATTCACATTGGAGATAGAAAAGGTCCTGCTTTTGCCGGGCGCGGTGGCTCACATCTGTAATCCCAGTACTTTGGGAGGCCGAGGCGGGCAGATCACTAGGTCGGAAGATCAAGACCATCCTGGCTAACACGGTGAAACCCTGTCTCTACTAAAAATACAACAAAAATTAGCCAGGCGTGGTGGCAGGTGCCTGTATTCCTAGCTACTCAGGAGGCTGAGGCAGGAGAATGGCATGAACTTGGGAGGCGGAGCTTGCAGTGAGCTGAGATGGTGCCACTGCACTCTAGCCTGGATGACAGATGAGATTCCGTCTCAAAAAAAAAAAAAAAAGAAAGAAAAGAAAAGTTCCTGCTTTTCACAGTTGAGTTACATAGGGAGTGAGTAGAGCAGGAAGAAGCTCTCTGTGGATTATGTATTCGACCTTACAGAAGCAATTAAATAACTATATTTGTATTTTTATTTATTAAACAACACTCCTATCTTTACAGCTCTAGGCATGTCAAACAATTTTATCAGGAAAAAAATAAATGAAAGCACAAACTATGAAACAAAGGATGTGCAGGAAAGCAAAGAAAAACTTCAAAGGCTCAGAATATGAAAGTGGTAGAATTCAGGAGTGCAGAGCTGCATCCCTTTTCCCCACTGAGATCAAAGAACTTATTTTCACTTGTCAATACATTTTAATTCTGGCTATGTGTAAACTCCAGGTCTTACAGATAGCAAATAGAATTTTAAAAATTATACTGATGACAGAGTAGCCAAAAGACAATCTCAAGATCTAAAAAGTGTAGCAAAATGTGATTTAAGTTGTACACAGTTATACTTGAATGTAGTTAGAAATGATCGTTAAAGAAAAGAAGTTAAGTTGCCCTCAGGAGAATTACAAACAAAAGATAACCTGATTTACCCTCAAAAAAACAGTTGGTAAGTGATTATGAATGATGCCAAACAACAGCAGTTTAAGACAATAGCTTCCTGGTTAAGGATGTTTCTTACTATCTTGGTTTAAGAAAACATAGTTGTTACTTTCTTTCTCCCCCATAATTATCTTCTTAAATCCAAATTCTGAGTTTGCGTCTAGATTTAGACAGCTCTCAATTTAGAAATGTTTGCTTTGTTTACAGTATGCACTTCTGTGTATTATTCACTGATACTCTCAAATCATTTTGTACATCAGCTATTTAACATTTCAAGCTATGCTGTGATGGAGCTGTGTATTAATCTTTAGGTCATATCTCTATCACCATTTTCATATGAAGAGTGGAGTTTGGGCAGCAAATTGAATATTGTATTGCATCTTCAATTTATTAATTTGAAAAATCAAAGTATTATAAATAATGTCTCCAAAAATGTAATACACTTGAGATAAAAAAAGAACTAAAAGTTGATTTCACTTCAGAACCAAATTAGAGGTCATATGTAGAAATTCAGAAAATAAAAATGTAGAAAATTCCCCAGTATGTGAAATCTCTGTTATAGGCCTTAAACAAATAGATGAGGGCAATATTAATCCTCGATAATAGTTTTATCACTTCCTACTAGATACAATATTGCACTGTGTAGTTTGTAACTTTTTCCCACTTAACTAATTATCTGACCCATGGGGAAGGAGTGGTGTCCCAGTACCCTCCCCACTTGTATCATGACAAAATACTAGGTTTTTCAGTAGTTAACAGTCTTAAAGTACTGCCCTATTTACATAAGAGCAATAAACTAGCTTTATGAAACATCAGCTTCTTCTGAGGAAAACAGTGTGCTTTGTGACATGCAGAAATTAACCTCAAAAAGCCATACAACTAATGTCAGGTAGATGAAAAGAAAACAGTCTAGTAAAAGATGGCTAGCATTAATTGAGATCTATAGTGTGTCAGCAATTGTGCTAATCTCTTCACAAGAAGCATTTCACGTAATTCACTCAATATACATGAGGAAGGTACTGATATTTCACAGATAAGATGCCAGAGGAATAGAGAGTACACCACCTTCCCCAGGATATACACAGGGTGCTAGAACCCAAGCTATTTTCACTTCAGCAAACTTCCTGAGCCACTTACAGCTCATGGTGGCAAGAGCTTGTCATGAATTATCTAATTTGATCCTTACTCTAACTTTATGATGTACTTTAGCAGTTTCACACACACACATGGAAATTTATAACTTAATGTTTTCTCACCTCCATATCCAATCATTAGGTCCAGTTTACTCTGTCTTAGATGGATGGATGGATAGATAGATAGATAGATAGACAGATAGATAGATAGATAGATAGAAAGATAGATAGATAGAAAGATAGATAGATAGATGATAGATAGATAGATAGATAGATAGATAGATAGATAGATAGATAGAAAGATAGATAGAAAGATAGATAGATAGATGATAGATAGATAGATAGATAGATAGATAGATAGATCGATCTACCTAACTTGAATCTTTTCTATCCATCCCACTGTCATTACCTTGTTCAGGCAGCTGTCAGCTCATAATAGTTTTCCGATCTACCTATTTTCTTCCACTCTTATACTCCTCCAAACCTGTCTCTACAAACAAGTCACAGTGATCACACTGAAAAGCAAATCCCATCATAGGAACAAATCATTTTAAAACTCTTCAGTAGCTTCTAACGGCCAGCTGAAGTACAAAGTAAGCAATCAGTACACTGAACAAAGAATTATAGCCGTAGAAGCAACTTTGTTATTGTCTCCCTCTCTCCATTCAAACCTGCTTAGTGGGAGGTGGGTTCCCAATGTCTGGCACTTCATGAAAACTACATTTCTCTTCCCTTTTAGCTTATAAAGTAGTGATTAGGATCATATACTCTGTTACCAGATTCGTTGGGTTTAAATCCCAATAACATTGGGCAAGTCATTTAACTGTGTGCCTCAGTTTTCCCTATGAAATGCAGAGTGTTATGAATTTCTGCATTTTAGCATTATTATGAGGATTAGTAGGTAATAGCTGTTACAATCATGTTTGGCACATAGTAGGGGACATGCTTGTTCATTATTTTTCTTATTATTAGGAAATGGAAAAATTTGGCTGACTTTAAAGTCAAAGATATAGTTTAGTAATTTAGTAATTATAAAAGCCCTAACCCATGTGAATAATTTGAGTTTCCAATTTTGTTCAACTGTAAAAATCTCTTTTATTCCCCTTCCCTGCCACCTGTTAGCTGCTATTTCTGTCTCCCCTCTAGGGCCAAAGAGGAGGAAGAAAAAAAAAGGTGAGAAGAACACCTAAGTTCTTTCTTGACTGGAATTATTGTAAGATGGCTCAGCAGTTTCTGAATGTGACAGGTGTTTAAAGCTTTCTTTCCCTTATGGGATGCTTATGAAAGTTTTTGGCAGACACCGCAAAAGAAAGTTGAGTACACTAAGAATATTCCACTGCACATCCTGAGACACAGGCAATATATTGTCCTCTAGTTGTTTGTCCCTACTTAGCTCCTGGATTTCTGGCTTTCCATCCACCTCTTGGAGATAGCTCACCTCTACTTTCAGTATTTGAGGCAGGATTTACCAGGGATCCAAGATCACTCTCTCTTTACTGCCATCAGTGGAAGATTTGCTAGCGGAGTAGCTTGGGTCGCTAGAAGCAAAGCTCTTCCTGTGTTCCCATAAGATCCTTTTTTTCTCATGTTATAGAACTTTTGATACTTTGTTATCATTGTTCTTTGTGAATGGTTACTAGAATAAACCAAACTGGATAAAATATAAGAAGAACATGATTTTATACTTTGTTCAATTTCCCTTTCAACAGCTTCTTTCTTGTGATAGATAAAATTTCAATTAAAGTTCATTGCTTTTCAAGTTACTTCATGGTCTTAAAAATCCCAGTCCAGTCTGATGTAAAAACCCTGAGAGCTAATCACTTTCACCTTCTATCTTCCAGTTTGTCTTGAAATAGACAAAACAAGAAGTCATTACAGCTTCTTTCTTTCCCTGCCTTGAATTTTTACTCTACATTGTCTCTTGAGTCCTCTGTGTGGGATGGAGAAGTGGTGAGAAGTAGAGGAAAGCTGAAATGACTGGCACAGTTGCCTTCTGTCATTGACACACTAAAGTGGCTGATGTCCAAAATCTGTTTGTTTTTTCTTTTGTAGGGTACTTGTGACTTCTTCAGAGAATCCTCCCCTAGAGACCTCATTTGTTATTCCTAAGAAGTGATTCCTCCAAATGCAGGACACTTATAATGCCCCTTAGTACTCTGTTTCCAGCCTCCTTTTGCTGTGGTTACTACATCCCTTCAGCAGGACATCTTGGACAAAGTCCTATTCAAGACTTCTCACAGTTCTCTCTCTTGTGTGGCAATCATATCCGATTTACAAGAAATATGGCCCATCCCCTGCCTCACAAGAAGTGTCCTTCATGACAAAGACAGTGGTATGGTTTGGCTGTGTCCTCACCCAAATCCCATCTTGAATTGTAATCTGAATTATAATCCCCACGTGTTGGGGGAGGGACCTCAGAGGAGGTGATTAGATCATGGGGGCGGTTCCCTCATGCTGTTCTCATGATAGTGAGTGAATTCTCATGAGACCTGATGGTTTTATGAGGGGCTTTTCCCCACTGCACTTGGCACTCATTCTCTCTCCTGCCGCCCTGTGAAGAGATGCCTTCCGCCATGATTTCAGGCTTCCTGATGCCTCCCCAACCACGTGGAACTGTGAGTCCATTAAACCTATTTTCTTTATAAATTACTCAGCCTCAGGTATTTCTTCATAGCAGTATGAGAACAGACTAATACAGACAGTATCGCCCTGCCACCAGGTAAGCAGGGAAGCTGTCTATCTTCTTACCTTTTAAAAGACAGATAAAAATAAAAGATACTTATTTTTATTTTATTTTAGTAAACCATAATCTAGCTTTGATACTTTTCCAATTTCTGAGGACTCAAGTAAGTTCTCAGTATGGTCTTTTTTGAGACACCTTCACTTGATATGGAAGGAAAGAAGAAGCTTTCTTCTTCCCTAGAGAGAAAGAAGGGCAAATGCCACAGGATACTGACTTCTTTCAATGAAATTATATCTTTCAAATATCAGATTCAAATGAATTCTCAGCCTTGTCTTACTACATGTGGAGGGTGTGATACTGCCAGAATCATTTTTCTTGTCATCTTTTACAAGTCTGGCTTAGATGGTTTGGCACTCTAATTTGAAGTGCAGTGGTATTTCCGGACTACTGTCTGCAGTCTTAGAGCTATTAAGTAGCTTATATGGGTAAAAGTCTCTTTTTAACACTCTTGTACACTGTCACCTATGATATTTTCAAAGGATATAGAACAATGTCTATCTTGCTGATATATTATTTCCCTAGCCCTTAGCTCAGTTTCAGTGAATATAAACATTTGTTGAATAAATAATAAATGAGTTAAAATGCATTTAATTTTGAGGACATTAGCCTTGGTTTTATAGATGGACTGAAATACCTGTGGCTATGACACGTATATTTATATATATGTATATATATACATGTATACACACACACAAATATACATCCATGGCCATATCATTGTACATCTAGAAGACACCATTTTCCTAGGCCATTTATATTGCGGTCTATGTAAATAAATGTGCCCTCCTGAGAATGCCATTTATGTAGATAATGAGAATGGTGCCTCCTGGAATTGTGTAAACCCTTAAAAATATACATTATATAAATGTATAAATAGTCTAGCATCTGATATTTAACATACTTAACTAATCACATTTACTAAATGTCTACTGTGTACTAAGCTTGATGTTAGAATACATAGTGTTAGATGTCTACAGAGGTAAACAAAAATAGAAAATTGTAAGAACAGGTCGGGCGTGGTGGCTCACACCTATAATCCCAGCACTTTGGGAGGCCAAGGCAGGCAGATCACCTGAGGTCAGGAGTTCGAGACCACCCTGGCCAACATGGTGAAATCCCATCTCTACTAAAAGTACAAAAATTAGCTGGGTGTGGTGATGCACGCCTGTAATCTCAGCTACTCAGGAGGCTGAGGGAGGTGAATTGCTTGAACCTGAGGTGGAATTGCAGTGAGCCAAGATTGCACCATTGCACTCCAACTCCAGCCTGAGCAACAGAGCGAGATTCTGTCTTTAAAAAAAAAAAAAAAAAAAAAAAAAAGAAAGAAAGAAAATTGTAAAAAATAAATAAAAAATTATTTTAGGCAAAAATATATATAAACACAGAAAATAACTGGAATAAATTTTAATAAAATGCTAATGATGTTTTGTCAGGGTCACAGGAAATGAGTTTTTACTTTTCTATTTACTTTTAACGTTTTATGTAAACATGCGTTAACTTTCATAGTAAAAATAAACATTTTCTAAATGATCTTTAGATATTGATATTTTATGTATTCAAATCACATCAACATGTATTCACCACGATATTAAAATTTTTGCCATAACAATTTATCCAAAAGTCACCGTCTGATAACTGAAAGTACATAAACTTGAAAATTGAGTGACTGAGGCAATAAGTTGGATGACTGGACCATGCTAATTTAGGAATATCAATAGTTTATGATTCTGTACAGCAAGAGAACACTGGCAGCTAAAGATTTATTTAAATAGTCTTTTACAAGGAATATCTCAAATACTTAGCATATTACAAATGCACTAAAACTTTTATGGTAATTGCTATAGGTTTTCGTTGTTTATTCCTATATTATCACAATTAAAAACAAATTTCCAGAAAAGGTTTTTGCTAAAAAGATGCTGTTTACTTTCTGTTTGCCTAGCATGTGATGAGGAAACAATATGCTCATTAGTAAATGAGTTAGAACTCATTAAATGGCTACATTACATTATATAAGGATGGGAGAAAAGAAAATTGACCACACGGTCAACATCTTAAGTTACCTTGATACCAGTATATGCCCTTAATATGGACTCCTAACAACAATGGCATGGATTTCTTTCATTTAAAAGGTCCTGGTCACTAAAGTTTTGCCATGAAAGTAGCTCTTAAGAGGAAAACTATTTTACCCTGGACGTTGGGAGAAAAGCCATGTTACTAAAGTGTGTTGAGAGAATTATGTCATATTTATCTATGCCTAATTGTAAGAGTAATTTATCAGAGTCGCCACACTAACACACCAGTACAACACAGCCATACAATGTGATTCCCATCCTAACATATGTTTTTGAATATGAACATTAAACTATATGTTTGTGAAATATTTCATTACCATTTAATACATAGATACATGCTTATATTCTTGTTCCAGAGACTTAAGATATCTTAGCATTAGTTATAATAAAATGAACTTTAAAAATCATGACATAATTGTTTATGAATTACATGTAATTTTATCATTTTTCTGAAGATTTATGTCATTTCCTATAACTTCTTTTTTTTTTTTTTTTTTTTTTTTTAAAGACAGATTCTTGCTCTGTCACCCAGGCTGGAGTGCAGTGGTGCAATCTCGGCTCACTGCAACCTCTGCCTCCCGGGTTCAAGTGATTCTCCTGCCTCAGCCTCCCAAGTAGCTGAGACTACAGGCATGTGCCACCATGCCCAGCTAATTTTTTGTATTTTTTTTTTTTAGTAGAGATGAGGTTTCACCGCGTTAGCCAGGATGGTCTTGATCTCCATCCTTATCCGCCCGCCTCATGATCCGCCCACCTCGGACTTCCAAAGTGCTGGGATTACAGGCGTGAGCCACTGCACCTGGCCTCCTATAACTTCTAAATTTGTGTACAGTAACTTGCACTTACACATTGATTTCAATAGCAAAATACACAAACTACAATAAACTTTCTTTAAAAAATAAAATATAGCCTTTGAATTAAGGATTAGCATTTAGGCAATGGTCAAAGTTGTGTATTCTAAGAAATGACCTTAAACATTATAAAATCAAATATTCTTTGTCAGCCTTTGAAGGAAGCATATGTCACCACTCTATCTCTTTAAGAGGGACTGGAGGATGGGGAATCAGGCATATAAAAAGAACTATATTCTCCATGTTTTTTATAACTTTTCTTTATTAGTTAATAAAATTCTACCTTTATACTTGAAAAAAACAGAGAGTAAGGTCCACAACATAGATTTTGATAGTGTTTATTTTTTCCCTCCTAGTATCTTGACTTTTTTGTAGTATGTGTAAAGTTGACAAAAGTAAAATGAACCCCTGTTTAATCAATTAAAGCTCTTTTAATCACAGGTACATGAAACATAATTTAAAACTTTGATTAACTGAGTTATAGCTCGAAATATTCCATAAGTGTTTCCCAATTATTTTTCTTTCATAAGATATTTGTGAATTTGCAAGACTATGTCCAAATACCCACAAATCTCGAAGGGAATGTCTTGTCCCTCCTACAGACAGACTTCATGTAAACATTCTAGAAAGGAGCCTCACACCTTCCTTTTCCATTGTACCTGTTACATCCATATTTCAAACGAGAAAGGATCAAAGACATTTTTAAAACGTAGATTACTCGATGATTCAACTTTGCCAATATGCAAGAGGGCCATGGATTGCCATGAACTACCATGGTTATTAAATAATGTACTAAATTTTGTTCAATGTCAATGGTGCACTGACAAAATATAAGATAATCATTATAGTTTGGGACCTTTTACCAAAGTGTCTGCCCCATAAGTTTTGCTAGAGGGCAGTCAGAGAATAAATGTGAACCCCAAAGAAACTAATACCATAATGTTAGTCTAAACAGGACAGGCCAACAAGAAGATTCTGTTATGTCTGCTGATACATACAAATATCACATTAACCCACATGAAGATCTTACTCTGCTTTCCCAGATGTAAACCAGTAAGATGGGACATGAACTATCCCCTTCTCTGTTTCCCTCCACTTACTTGCCATTTAACATTTTGGGAGAAATAGATACCCCGATACTTTTTTCCCCCTTTTTGGATGGAGTCTCACTTTGTCACCCAGGCTGGAGTGCAATGGCATGGTCTCGGCTCACTGCAGCCTCTGCCTCCTGGGTTCAAGTGATTTTCCTGCCTCAGCCTCCCGAGTGGCTGGGACTACAGGTGTGTGCCATAACACCTGCCTAATTTTTTTGTATTTTTAGTAGAGACGGGGTTTCACCATGTTTGCCAGGCTGGTCTTGAACTCCTGACCTCAGGTGATCTACTAGCCTCAACTTCCCAACGTGCTGGGATTACAGGCGTGAGCCACCATGCCCGGCCACCCCAATACTTTTAAAATACTGAAATCATTGACTGAAATTTTACCACTGACATACTCTTCTTAAGTGCTACTATTTCTATAAATGGTATGCAGTATAGGATATTTTATTGTCAATAGTGATCTGGTTATTTTAGGTGGCATGTTAGAGAGGGAAAATGACATACCTAATGGGAGCATTTAAAATTCATTGAAATCTCTTCAACTGATCTTTGTTTTGTGCAGTTAATAAGTAACACTATATTTTGCTATGTAATATTTTGTTCATCCTTAAAACTGGTCTATGGAAAATAATACGTAGGCATTACTAAATGTAATGATATAAAAATTTTGGCTCAGTCTATTTTAACCACAGTATTGTAATTTCACAGTTTTGAGAGAAAAAAAATAGTTTGGTAGAAAATCTTTATTGACTTTCACTGACTCCCATATGTCATAGTATCGATTTGTAACCTAGAAAGATAAAACCATTTTCATTACTCTATCATTGTTCATTAGAAGATAAATATAGCATCTATATCTCCGGACTCAACAAATTACCAGTATTATCACACATGGAACCAAACCCCAATATCAGTATATCAGATAGTTCTTTTCTGTTTTTGAGGTTTATAAAGAGATATAAGCTAACAAAAATGTAATTATAGGTGAGTTTATTAGATTTTTTTTCCATCACCTTAGAAAATTAGGGTAAATATCACTTACTGAGTGAGAGTCAAGATAGTCTCTCATTCATTTATTGAATCATTCATTCAATAAATATTCCTACATTTTAGGCACATGATAGGCAATGAGGCAGAATGACATATATACATACACACACACATATATGCAGAGCTCCTACTTTCACATCAATCTACTAGGGTACACAATGAAAAAATAATAATTATAAAAAAAGTAAGTGCAATCAATACTATAATTAAGGCAGACAAGATGTTAGGGGTTCACAAAACCAAGTGACTAATCCATGATTTGGAAGTCAAATGGAAACTTTTGAGAAAGAGAATTTCTAATAACTTGACCTGAAGAACGAGTAAGAGTGAGTCAATTTAAAGGATGGGAAAAAAAGATCCAACAAGAGAGTGACAACAGTGTAGTGCATTAGAAGAACTGAAGAAATATGTTTTTAATGGCTTGAACATGATCCATGAGGGGCAGGATGAAGTTGAAGAGGTAACAAATTGTCATATCATGACAGGTTTTGTAAGCCGTGTCTAAAAATTTGAACTTTATCCCAAAGTAAATGAAAACCAACTGTGATATTAAGCCTTCAAGATGGTGTCTAATAATCTTTGCTTCCCGTTTTTCACATCCTTGTAGAGTCATCTCCCACAGTCAATCAGTACTAGCCTACGTGACCAATAGAATATGACAGAAGTGGTGAAATAAGTTCTGAGGTTAGTCATAAAAATCAGTGAAGAATCCTGCCTTGCTTTTTAAAAATCACTTACTCTGGGGTAAGCTAGCCACCTTGTTGTGAGGACACTCAAGCAACCCTGTGGAGAAAAAAACAACTTGTTATCAGCAACTTGACCACCATGTTAATGACTAGAAGCGGATTCTCTAGCTTCAGTCAAGGCTTCAAATAGATCTGTAGCTACAGACAGTAAGTGAGCATAATCTCATGAAACTTCAAGCCATAACCCCCAAGCTAAGCCACACTGGAGTTGAGGACCCACAGAAACTGTGAGGAAAAAAAAACAAAAATTTTCATTCTGAAAAACTAAGTTTTAGTCAGTTATGATGTAGCATTAGTTAATTAATTAATCTACCAAAGGTTTTTAAATAAGGAGTGCCATGATCCAATTTTGATTTCAGAAAAATCTCTGACTGCATTGTGTAGAAAAACTTCAGAATGCAAAAATGGGAGCTAAGGAGACAATTTCAGTATTTGAGGCAAGAAATGATGGTGTCCCACTAGGGTAAATATTTAGTATTGCATTAATCTTCATTGCTCCATTTACATTTATTGCTATTACTTTAAAATATAAATTCTTTCCAAAAAAATTTAGAAAGATAAATATGTTTGAAATCAATTATTTCTTAGCCTTCTTGTTTAATTCAATATTCACAGAAACAACATGAAGTTCTAGAAATGAAAGTAAGTTAGTAGTTTTATTCACTCAACCATTATCCTTCAAAGCTTTGCCAAATGAAGATAGAGTCCAGCACTTTTCTGCCTCCTGCCTCCTGAAATTGATGCCAGCTATTCAGCAGACTCTAACAGATAGCCCCGGTAGTGAGAACACGTAGTGACCCTGCCACCTCGGCTCCATGATGACTTCAAAATCTCTGCTGTGGTTGTGCACAATAACCACACTCAGCAGCAGTTTCCAAAATGATACACTTTCTTTTGCCAGGTATATAACAATGCAACACGATTTGCCAAAGCATAAAAGAGTAAAGTGCAGCTTGTTTCCTTACTTTCTCTGCAATTATCTATATTGTTTGCAGGATAGACTCAACTCACTGCTCTTTATGGCAAGTATCTGTTTGCCCTGACTACCAAAGCGTATGGAATTTGCATAAATCCCATATGGGATTTGCATAAATTGTAGGATTTTTAAAAAGAAAACTTGGTTTCATTGGGAGCTTGCTTAATGCTTCTTATACTTAACAACAACAACAAAAAACCCTCCGCCATGATTGACTCTCTTTTTTTTATTTAAGTGAGAGCTCCAAGATGTTATAAATTCTCTTTCAAGACTAGATAAATTTATTGCTTTAAGGGAGTTTAGAAGTAAATTGGAAAATTAGGGGAACATAAAGCTGGATGTTAAATGCATTTTATTTAGATTTTTGCCTAAAAAAATGTTCTTAATAATGTTATAAATGCACCAAGTTTGCAAACCAAAGTTATTCCAAAAGTTTTTCACTATATTTATTCCTACAATTCTACCTACTCTGTTTCCTTCTTTCCCCCACCCTTTCTACCTCCAGCTCCCTCTTAAGAGATGCCAATTGGAAAAAACAAAACAAACAAAAAAACTTTAGCAACCATCTCATCCAAAAGATTTTCACAAATAAATCAACTGAAGCCCCTCCAGATGAAGTGTCCAGACCAGTGTGACACTTTAAATCAATTAACTAGTCTGTTTGATTCCTTCCTTCCTTCCCCCCTCCCTCTCTCTCTCTCTTTATTTTTGAGACAGAGTCTTGCTCTGTTACCCAGGCTGGAGCGCACTGGCGCGATCTCGGCTCATTGCAAGCTCCGCCTCCCAGGTTCACACCATTTTCCTGCCTCAGCCTCCCTAGTAGCTGTGACTATAGGCACCCCCCCTAATTTTTTTTTTTTTTTTTTTTTTTTTTTTAGTAGGGATGGGGTTTCACCATGTTAGCCAGGATGGTCTCGATCTCCTGACCTCATGATCCGCCTGCCTCAGCCTCCCAAAGTGCTGGGATTACAGTCGCAAGCCACCGCGCCCGGCCTATTTAATTTTTTTTTCTACTTCCTGTTGCCACTACCATAGTTCAGGCAGCCTTCACTTTTCGTCTGGACAAATTCTTCCATTTCCTTACCCCACTTTATGCCTCAGTTCCTTTCATTGACTGTACTACAAATAGAGTCATCTTTTTAATCTGTGAATCTAAATGTCAGTCCATTCTTAATACTCTCCAATAACTCTTTAATGCCCTCAAGATAAAGTCCAAACTCATTGACTTGGCTTATTTTATGACCACATTTAGGTGAGAACATGAAAAAGGAAGGGACAATGCTGGAGAACAGGATAGCTTAAAAGGACCTTTATTTCTTTGTATTTGAATTATTCAGGGTTTTTTTTTATTTGTTCAACTTTGAAAATGAATAAGTAATCATAGTGGTTAACATTTATGGGGTGCCTACTCCAACAAATGGTAAGCTTAATCCATGCAGGCACATTGCTAAGGTCTTGACAGATCTCTTTGAGAGACAGAGTAGCAGAGAGTAATTGTGTAAGTGGGCTGTGATGTCACTCTGTGTGACCCCAGTTCCCACTCAGCCTATCATTAGCTATATGTTACTTATCCTCTCTTTGCCCCAATAGCCTCACCTGCTGAATAAAATGAAATACTGTAGTGCCTGTAAAGCCTGACATAAAGTGAGCACTTAATAAACTTTGGCTATTAATTATTCTCACAACTCTGTGAGAAAATTACTTTTATTATTCCCACTTTACACTTGAGAAAATTATCAAGGAGAATATTTCATTCCAAAATCCTGACAGAATCAAGGATGTATGTTATATTGTTATATGGCTGTTATAAGATATTGTTCTATTATAGTGCATGATTGTCTTTCTGATGATAAGGCTGCCCAGTGAATAAACACAGACAGGGAACAGGTACTGAGAATAGCCAGAAGAACAAGGGGATGGGGCACTCTCATCTTTGACTTTATATCTAGGAGAACACTCTCAGTAAGTAGGTAGATCTTATGTAAGTTTCTTTTCCCACTCACAGAAACAGATGCTGAGCTGAATTTAGGAGTACAAAATATCTTGGAAAGTAATATCTGTGAGGAAACAAGGGGATGCAGGATTGGGTAGGAGGATCTGCCAGACTGCAATGCAGATCTGACAACAGAGCTGCCAGCCCAGCAGAGAGCCTCAGAGCAAAGATCACCTTTTACAGAAGTCCCGTGTTGAAAAGAAATGGCTAGGTGCTTGCACCACATTCTTGCTTAGTCACTGACTGAGGCTACTCTGAGGAGAGCATGACCTCCGCTCAAGCTGAGATGGACTTGTGGAAGTTCACAGATGGCCCTCACAGATGGACAATGAGTCTTTTCTTGAAAGGGGAGCTGATTGGTGCATCTCTGTGGTGTCTGCCACATATGGTAAGAGCCGCTTGATTCCTAGCCAGGAGCACGAAAGACTAGACTTTCATCAAGATGTTTTTATCCTGGAGTTCCATATGGAATTGAGGAATCTGCAAAAATATAGGGAATTATACTAGGCTCTGGGTTTGTTTCACAGTTTTCTGAGACATAATTTTAGTAAAGTCCTTAAAACGTTGGTGCTCTCTCTGCGCTGGAGAATCAACAAGAGTATTTTATGACCACATTTAGGTGAGAATATAAAAAGGAAGGGACAATGCTGGAGAACAGGACAGCCAAGTTCCTAATAATCTTTGAGCAAACCTGTATCAGTCAAGACAGTCTAGGTTGTGCTTCACTAACAAATGATTCCCAAATATCAGAGACCTACCTATAACACTCAGGTTTAGATCTCACTCTTCCTCCATGTCCGTTATTGGTTGGCTGCAGCTCTGTCATGTCATCTTTTGGAACCCACTATGTCTATTATCATAGGAGAGGGAAAAAGAGAATGGCAAAGTGTGTACTGACCATTAAAACTTCTTCCAGGAAGTGACATCCTCCACTTCTAAGGACATTTCATGGACCATAACATATCACATGAGCACACCTGAGTTTCACATTGTGGGCAGGTATAATCCTCCCACACAGAAGGGTAGAGCACGTGGATGAACACTAACAGAGTCACGGCAAAACCCAAAGAGAAGCCTACCTCCTTGGGTCTGAGTGCTAGTACTATTGTTAGGCTTCACTTCCCATGAGGAGCTTGTTGTTTTCTGTGCCAGTCTTAAATCTTCTTGATATATATCAACTCTAGAAACAGGCCCTTTCAAAGAACAGTCAAAATAAAATCCATTTTGAGATTTTAATGTGTCAAATTACACTCCCTTGTAATTCACCATACTGGAACATTTTGAGGTCTCAGCTTCTATGTGTTATAGATTACGGATAGTTGTATATTTGAAGTATCATACGATGAGATAATTTTGAAAAATTAAAAAGACTATACAAATATGAAATACTATTGTGTCCGGAATTGGTGGGTTCTTGGTCTCGCTGACTTCAAGAATGAAGTTGTGGACCCTCACGGTGAGTGTTACAGTTCTTAAAGATGGTGTGTCTGGAGTTGTTTGTTCCTTCCCGTGAGTTCGTGGTCTCACTGGCCTCAAGAGTGAAGCTGCAGACCTTCGTGGTGAGTGTTACAGCTCAAAAAGGCCATGTGGACCCAAACAGCAGCAGCAAGATTTATTCCAAAGAGTGAAAGAACAAAGCCTCCAGGGCATGAAAACAGACCCGAGCGGGTTGCCCCAGCTGGCTGGGGCAGCCTGCTTTTATTCCCTTATCTGGCCCCACCCACATCCTGCTGATTGGTCCATTTTACAGAGAGCTGATTGGTCCATTTTACTGAGAGCTGATTGGTCCATTTTACGGAGAGCCGATTGGTCTATTTTACAGAGAGCTGATTGGTGTGTTTACGATCCCTGAGCTAGACACACAGTGCTGATTGGTGCATTTACAATTCTCTAGCTAGACATAGAAGTTCTCCAAGTCCCCACTAGATTAGCAAGACACAGAGCATTGATTAGTGAGTTTACAAACTTTAGCTAGACACAAAGTGCTGATTGGTGCATTTATAATCCTTTAGCTAGACACAAAAGTTCTCCAAGTCCCCACTAGATTAGCTAGACACAGAGCACTGATAGGTGCATTTACAAACCTTGAGCTAGACACAGAGTGCTGATTGGTGCATTTACAATCCCTGAGCTACACACAGAGTGCTGACTGGTGAGTTTACAAACCTTGAGCTAGACACAGAGTGCTGATTGGTGAGTTTACAATCCCTGAGCTAGACATAGAGTGCTGATTGGTGCATATACAATCCTCCGGCTAGACATAAAAGTTCTCCAAGTCCCCACCTGACTCAGGAGCCCAGCTGGCTTCACCTAGTGGATCCCACGCCAGGGCCACGGGTGGAGCTGCCTGCCAGTCCCGCGCCATGCACCTGCACTCCTCAGCCCTTGGACGGTCAATGGGACCAGGCGCCACAGAGCAGCGCCCTCCACACTTCCCCGCAGGCAGAGGGAGCCGGCTTTGGCTTCGGCCAGCCCAGAGAGGGGCTCCCACAGTTCAGCGGTGGGCTGAAGGGCTCCTCAAGGGTGGCCAGAGTGGACACTGAGGCCAAGGAGGCACCAAGAGTGAGTGAGGGCTGCTAGCACGTTGTCACCTCTCATTATCATTGTTATTACATTGTAATTGTTATTAAATGCTATTTCTTTTGAACTCAAATGATTTTTTAGACTCCCACATCCTTACAGACTGTAGTCTCCCCTACATATAAGATCATCTTATTTATTTTATTTTATTATTTTTTTTTAGATGGAATGTCTCTCTGTCGCCTAGGTTGGAGTGCAGTAGCACAGTCCTGGCTCACTGCAGCCTCTGCCTCCTGAGTTCAAGCGATTCTCCTGCCTCAGCCTCCTGAGTAGCTGGGAGTACAGGCAGGTGCCACCATGCCTAGCTAATTTTTGTATTTTTAGTAGAGATGGGGTTTTACCATGTTGGCCAGGCTGGTCTCAAACTCCTGACCTAGTGATCTGCCTGCCTCGGCCTCCCAAAGTGCTGGGATTACAGGCATGAGCCACTGCGCCTGGCCGCCAGGCTGCTCTTGAACTCCTGAACCTCAAGTTATCTGCCAACCTCAGCCTCCCAAAGTGCTGGGATTATAGGTGTTAGCCACCCTGCCTGGCCTAGATCATCTTTTTTAAATGCACAAAGAAAAACAATGATAGAGAATATCTAAGGAAACCTTATAAAAGAAATGGAGAATTTTAAAAAATCTGTAAAAGAGGTAATGAAAGGGGCCTTTGTATAGATTAATTGAATTCTTATCAACGAATAACACTCATTTTCATTTAGCATTATCTTTATTTTCCATTTGGTACATCACACATTAAAAATGTAAAAGAATGAAAATCATTTCTGCAAAGTGAGAGAATTACTGAGAAATAAATGTAATGTTGAAAATATAAAAGCTTCATAGCATGATTATCCCTTCATTAAGATGTAAGTAACATTCTAGAAAATATTATGGTTCTAATGACAATACAATGGAATACACATTTGTCTGGAAAATAGCACACTCAAGAAATTGTAATATTCATCATTACAGCAAAAAAAGGATATAAATATGATGTGTTGTATTTCTACCTCTTATAAATAACACCTAAAGAAATTATGTCATAAATTTTAAAAGGAGATTAGATGATTTTAAAGTGAGCTAACTTTATTTGTGAATTTGATTCATATATAATTCAGTAAAAGAACTGCGTCTATTTCTATGGAAATGGTTTCTCAAATAGAAACCAAATTAACAAATTATTTGTTTTTATTTTTTAGCAGTCAAAAATTCTAGAGGCTCTATAACATCAAATCAATGCTCAGATTGACGTTTGCTCTTATGGCATTGTATGGACCCAGAGATACAGATATTGATGTGTTACATGCATGTATACACATTTCTTTACTGAATTACATATGATAATATATTACCACAAAGAGAACTGTAATCATGACAGATAGATATGTTGGAATCATAGCCTACTATTGCTTCAGATATCTAGAGAGAAATTTCCTAGCAACTGTAATCATCTGGAATGCCACCATATCCAATGAGAAAACACAAGGAAGGATTCAAGCTGTCCTATCAGACTCACACAAATTATAAACCTTACCCAGTATCAAGCTTTACTGATGACTTCAAGGACAAATGTAATCAAACAGCACAGACAAAGAAGGGAAAGATCCAGAAAGACGATGACAAATTCCCAGGCCTTTCTTATCACATCAGGACACAGTGGCCCAGATTTAACAAACAAAGCTGCTATGGAATGTGCATAGTCACATCATTTACACAAAAGGAAGCTATTTTGGTATGAAACATTTGCATTTTATATTAGGATAGTTACATAGGGTATATACATTTCCAGGGGCCATGACACATAAATCTGTAGGTTCTAGATTCGTTTTCCATAAGCATCCTAGACATCCTGCTGCAGCAGTCCATAGATAAGGACTCTCCCATTAGCCCATATTATTACTATTTGCCAGGTTGTCTGTCACTAACATATTTTGAGAAAATTTCTTTAAATTTCTTTTCTAGGGCTGTCTTTAGTTAAGAAAGGCCTGCAGGCCTGCCACTAGTCATTTTCTTCCCATCTTTACTATAAATCATAATGAAAAAGTAAACAGTAACTATGAAAACTAAGAAGCAGATCCTGACAATGAAGATGTCTGCAAAGAGTGGTCTGGACTATTTCTTGAGATGTGCAAATTCAGAAAAAATAAAAGGTGGAGGAGAAGGAGAACAATGTAAGGAAAACAGAAAAAATAGAGAATGTGGGAATAATGGGGAAAATGGGGGAAAAAATAAAAATAATACAAGAGTAATAGGAAAGGTGAACCAGAAAAATAAAAAGAGGAGTGGGGGTGGCAATGGTGGGCTGTAAACATCAAAAGTTGTAGGAGACATTAGAAACTACTACAGCAACAGCAATGGAAAAGAGAAGTTCCATGGTAGAATTACCAGCAGAAACAGAACTTAGAGAGGAAAAGAAGAAGCTAGCGATACTAATATTTGCCCACATTTATTAAGCCCCTTACTATATGCCAGGTACTATGCCTTGTACTTGATGTGCATTATCTCATTTAATTAATACAGTTTAGTGGGTTTGTACTATTTTACACATTCAGGTGGTAAATCACTTGCTATTGCAGGTAGGAAAAAAGCAAGGTCAGAATTCAAAATCAGTTAAGTGACACCAAATCCAATACAGTTAATCACTGCAGTCAGACATGAGTGTGCCATGGAGCAGGACAACAGAGCCTGTCTTTCCAACTCAGGACACCTTAGCATGACAATAAGGTGTACAGAACAGAGGATATTTGTCCAGGTGAGTACTACGAGTGTCAAATAGAAAGTTTTGGAAAATAGCTAAGATAACTCTAAAAGAATATGTAGAATGAGAAAAAAGTAGAGCTCTGTTAAGAACACTAATAAAGCAAGGCACAATGGCTCATGCCTATGATCTCAGAGTTTTGGGAGGCTGAGGAAGGAGGATTGCTTGAACCCAGGAGTTTGATACCATCCTGGGCAACATGGTGAGACCTCATCTGTACAAAAAATAACAAAATTAGCCGAGTGTGGTAGCATGTACCTATAGTCCCAGCTACTCAGGAGGCTGAGGTGTGCGGATTACTTGAGCCCAGAAGGTTAGGTTTGCAGTGAACCATGATTGTGCCACTACACTCCAGCCTGGGCAATAGAGGGAGACCCTGTCTCAAAATAAAAATAATAATAATAATAATAATAATAAATTTAAAAAATTACACCAAGAAAAAGCCATGAGAAAAATGTAGCCCATAAAGGAGAATAAAGAAGAATGGTCAGAGAGGAAATATGTAATTTTTTTAAAATGTGGTATCATAGAATCCAAGGGGAGAGAATATCACCAGAATGGGGAAATCAACTGATTAACAAAGAAGTTGAAAAGGGAAGAAGTATAAATAATATACTGGAATGAAGAATAAGAGCACCTTGCCAAATACTGAAAGCAGTTTACTAAGGAAACAAGAAGTTGACGAGAGTTGGCAGAAGATTGAGTGGATGAGAGATGAGAAGGAAATAATAAAAATAACAACCCTTAGTTGTTAAAAGGACTATATAAAAAGGGATGGTAGCTAGAGCTGAGCAGGTAGAGGTAGGAAATTCTGTGGTTTTTTGTTTGTTTATTAATGTTGTTTTTTAAAAGGAAACTCTTAAGCATGTTTACCTGCTAACAGGAAATGGCCTGAAAGAAGAGAGAGGATAAAGATACAAAGGAAAGGAATGAAGTAGTGGACTGTATTAATTTCCTATTGCTGCTGCAACACAGTACCACAAACTTAGTGGCATAAAGCAATAGAAATTTATTATCTTACAGTTATGTAGGTCAGAAGTACAAAATGAGTCAGACTGGGCTAAAATCATGGTGTTCCTCTTATAAGGACAGTTGTGACTACATTTAGAACAGATCTGATAAATATAGGGTAATCTCATGTACTCAAAATCTTTAATTTATTCACATCTGCAAAGTCTCTTTTGTCATATAAGGTAACATTCATAGGTCCCAGAGACTGGAATCTGAATATCTTTGGGGACCATTATTCAGCCTATCCCATTGTGCAAGCTTTAAGATGCACAGCAATGCTATTTTGTCTCACTCTAAATACATGACCATGAGTGACAAAATGGCATTCTCTAATACTCTGCAACTCCACTGCACTGCATATTTACTCTGACACTATGTAAAATGAGTATTCATACCTTCTCCTGTTGTGTAGAGGCCTCCAGCCCTACCTCTTTTCCACCCACTCTTCCCTTTCAAATGATGACCTTGTTAAATAGATTCAGTCTAGGGCTTCCTTGCTTTCATCACAAAATTTACCTACCTACCTAAACTTCTACCCATCCCCTTTCTTTCTTTTACAATAAATGAAGTGGCCCTGCACACGTCAAAGTTCTATCCCTCAACTTGTGCTCTAGCTCCATCTGTGGCTCACTTTCTAATGAACTTGGCTCCTGCAAGTTATCCTCTTCCTCCTACATCATCAATTTATTTCTATTGAATCAATCCTAGCAGCATACATATCCTAGAATCTTCCCACTTTATAAAACCCTGCTTTAGCCCACATTCTCTTCCAGCTACTATTTCTCTTCTTGGTCTCCTTTCATGATAAAACTTACAAGAAGAGTTGTCTGTTGTCTCTGTCTCCTGTTGTTTACTCCCATTCTCTCCTCAAATGACTCCAATTCAGTTGAAATAGTTCTTATAACAAATGACACCCCTCCAGACCAACTTCAACAGCTATTTCACAGTTTTAACATTACTAGTTTCTCAGCTAAACAGTTGGTCATTTGCATCTTTTTCTTTTTTAGCTCTGGCAAGTATGTACATTTGCATCCTCTTGAAGTACTTTCTTTTCTTAGCTTCTATAGCATGTATTACTCTTCCTTGTCTTTTCACCTATCTTGCTAGCTATTTCTCAGTCTCTTTTGTTGGTTCCTCTTTCTCTAATTATTACTTAAGTATTAGAGTGAGCCAGGGATATGCCCTGAATTTTTTTCTCTTTCTGATTTCTCCCTAGATTACCTCACTTAGTCCCATGGCTTTACCACCTACAAGCCATCGGGTACTGAATATTGATGGCCAGTGCTGACCTCTCTTCTGAACTCCAAACTCACATATCCAATTGTCAATTAGACATCTTAACTTGCATGTCTAATAAAGCATCTAAATTTAGCATGCAGAAAACTTAACTCTGGATTGCAACTTTATTTTGATCTCAAAAATATTGCTCTTTCATTATCATTTTAATGAATGACATAACAAAATTAGTCAAGCAAACAAACAAACAAAAAACACTAGGAGTTATTCTTGTTCTTTTCTTTCTCTTAACTTCCATATCCATAGATCAGCACATCTTTCTGGCTTTACCCTCTAGATATACTCTTAATCTGTCAACCATTCTCTTTCCCTAGTATCACCCTAAAATCAAGCCACCATTATCTCTCACCTACATTACTTGAATTACCTACTAAATAATATCTCTTCTTCTACCCTTAAGTAGCTCCATCAACATTCAGCATGGTATGGGTTTTTGTTAAAAATCTAAATTGGATGACATCAATCCCATGCTTAACAACCACAAAAGGCTTCTTGCATAACTTACATTTAGCTCCTGATTGACCTTCTAATCTCATCTCCCACTATTACCCATGATTGTTCAACTACATGTGCATTGATGAAACACATCATGTCCTTTCCCAAGTTAGGATGAATGTGCTTATTCTTTCCTGTGAATTCACATGCTCCTCCTCTATGTCTTCTCATGGCTGGCTCCTTCTTGTCATTCTCTGACCAAATGTCTCTTCCTCAGGGAGGTGTCTTCACACCCAGGTACTCACTACCTGATATATCTATCACCTTGTCTTAGTATTTTTTCAGTTCTTATTACTAGCTGAAACTAATATTTTTCTAACAGCTGATTACCTCCTTTCAATGGAACGTCTTTCTGAGAACAGGATCCTAATATGTGTTACTCATTGGTGTTGCCAAAGAGTGCAGAACAGTACCTGTCACAAAGTAGGTGATTAATATATGATTTATAAAACGAATGAATGAAAAATAAGGACTGTTTAGCAGATAGTATAATAAGCATAGTTGAAGGAATTAGCCTGAACATATAGCACTTTTTAAAACCATGCTACCTTGTTAGTTAAGTTGGTAGATGAGGTAAGTGAAGAAATTTAAGAACAGTTGTCCTGATGGTCATGTGTTAAGTAAGAAAAAGTTGCAGTCAGAGCTTGAGTAGAATGAGAAAGGTTTAAAATAGCCACTGTGAAGAGTAAGAAAAAGATATGGTTAAAAGATATGGAAAAGATCTAGAAATCTAGAGAATTTTGAGTTCTAATCAAATTTGATGAACCTAAACTCGCAGTGGTATCAACCTCCAGTAGTGGAGGGAAGTGGATTAACAAAAAGGTAGAATTTTACATGTCAAGTCTATAAAAAATCAAGATCCAAAGAGTCCAGATTTTGTCATGAGATTCACTAATATGAAAGAGCATGAAGATGAGCTTGAATAAAACAGGACCCCATACTACTGGGAGGTAGAAGATGTTGATATAAGAGAAATTACAAGATTCAAAGAATTTAATGAGAGCAAAAAATAGATGGAGTGCAATAATACCGATAGAATTCAGAACAGGAGAGGCAAGGGAGAGTGAAAGGAAGGAAGGAAGGAAGGAAGGAAGGAAGGAAGGAAAGGAGAAAGATAAAGAAAGGAAGGCAAGAAGACAGGAATGCAAGCAGGAAGGGAGGAAGGAGGGAAGGAAAGAAGGAAGGAAGGAAGGGTGGGTCAATGAGTTAAAAATCTGAATTCATGAATTTAGACATGGAACACTTCCTGGTAACAGCAATGTCCAGATTATGACCTTAGGAATGTTGAGCTGAAGCAAAATGATGATGCCTTTTGGAATTCAGGGAAGTCAACATATTGAGAAGCCAAGGCGTTAGGAATAGCATCCACGTGATCATTGTGACTTTTTGGCTATACCACATTTCAACGTATACTAGAAAGCGACGCATATGGAACTGGAAAAATATTTATTCATTAAATAAATGAATGATAGTGTTAATTAATAGAGTAGAATGGAAAGTGAGTGCATAGTAAGGTGGTGAACAATTAGCCAACACTTCTCTGAATAAGGGAGGAAGAACTAAGAAAAAGGATATCAGTGAGAAGCAGGTGATACAACTCGATTGCAGAAAGCTTAATGTAGTTTGAAGTTTCTATTTTGTCTATAAATTTTACTGTGCTAATAAATGCTTATAATACATTTTACAATTACTTCTCACCTAATATGCCCTCCTCCTTCTCTTACCTCCTTAGTTTATTCTTACAGATCTCAAGCTAGTAAACTGTGGACCAAGTTCAATCTACATGAGAGCCCATGTCTTTTCTTCACTTCTTCTTTCTCTCCCTCTCTTTTTTCTTTTTTTGTCTTGCATAAAGCACCAAAGAATGAAGTACATTTCAGTATTTATTAGGAGAGTTGACATGATAAATCCATATTTCTGGCTTCTCTTGCAGAAACAAAATACCTGGCATCCCTGGTCTCACAATCTAGCATGGCAACTACTGGTAGAGCTAAGTAGTGGCTGCTTCCTTTAGATAGGGTTTACAAGTTTCAGTGCCAGCTAGTCCACTTCACTCACTTTCACCATGTTCCAGGCCCCATAGCATTTGATTTTGGCTTCTTTGAGTCAAAGCTACAGAAGCAACTACTTGGCTTCACACTAAAGAGTTCTACCACCAAGGACTAAATATACTTAAGTCTCTCTCCATGTAACGCTTAAATTCCACAGAGGCAACTTGGCCCACTATTGACTTGACTTAGTACCTAGTTAGCATGATACTCCATTTTATAAGGAAAAGAATAGGAAATAAGAGTAATGTTAGGTTGAAATCTGTCCAAAACACTTCCAAAAAGCCCATAAATTCTTTAGCAAGCTACATCATGTATTTTTGTTTAATGGCCATTATTGTTTTGTTTTCTTTTGTTTTTAATGTGCAGATTGTATAATGGAAGGTAAATAAATGTGAAGCAGTTCTGTCTACGAAGCAAACATGTAAAACTGAAGCATCAGTGTGCTGAGGTAGGGCTTGGTCTTAACTCTGGTTTTGCTCCAAAGTCAGGCTAAATGTTCGCCTTTGCTCTATGTTCATGTTCTATTTGTATGCTGATTCTGTGCTATTCATCCCTACTGATGGTTCTAAGCACCCTGGCAGTTAGGCCTCATTGCTTTAAGTTGCATGTGCCTACGACTGAATTCATTGAGCATGAGAACTGATAAATTGCCCAATCAGACCTGTAAGATGCTCAAGTTCAGGAGGAGTCACAAAGAATTAATATGAAATTCACATACATTCTAAGCTTACAGAGTGTGCTTGGCATTTTTCTTGGTTATAGTTTGCTTAGAAATGCATGTTGGCATATGAATTAGAAGTCAAACATTGATGATTCTTTTGTAATAAAGATTCCAGTTATATGTTCAAAAAGAAATCTATCTGAATATTTTTAAAATTCAGAACCTGTTGTTTTAAAAGGTTTTTCAGTGAACATTCTTAAAATGTATTTTTTCCGTAAAAACTTGTAGCCATTCCTCATATTACTAACTCAACTATCTTAAGAACTGACATATAGTTTTCAAGATAAACTTTTTTTTTTGAGACAGAGTCTCGCACTTTCACCCAGGCAAGAACTGACATATAGTTTTCAAGATAAAGCTTTTTTTTTTTTTTTTGAGACAGAGTCTCGCACTTTCACCCAGGCTGGTGTGCAGTGGCGCGACCTCGGCTCACTGCAAGCTCCACCTCCTGGGTTCACGGCATTCTCCTGCCTCATCCTCCCAAATAGCTGGGACTACAGGCACCTGCCACCATGGTCGGCTAATTTTTTGTATTTTTAGTAGAGTCGGGGTTTCACCGTGTTAGACAGGATGGTCTCTATCTGCTGACCTTGTGATCTGCCCGCCTCAGCCTCCCAAAGTGCTGGGATTTACAGGCATGAGCCACCATGCCCGGCAGACAAAACATTTTTAAGGAAACAGTAAGGCATAACTCTTTCACAAAAAGCAGTCTGAGCTGTTCTTGGACACCAAACACAATAAATCAGTGGCTCTCTCTCTGCTTTTTCTTAATATATTTTATGTATTTTTAGTACAAACACAAGTCAATCTCCAGCAGATTCCATTAAGTGAGGTGAAATTAATGTAAATAAATATGCACAACTCAAATTATGTTAACCCTGTAATCACTTAAAAAAGGTACTGGAACAAATCCAAGTATTGAAAATTGTGCTTATATGCCCTTCAATTTTGTTTTAATTATTATTTTTGAGTGAGAATAATTAGGCATCTTTTTCATTATGATTGGTTTCATCAACTTTTATATTAATCTAAAATCACTATCCAGAGGCTTATAATGGTGTAATATTTGAAAGTAATTTCAAACTTCATTTTTTTCTAATAATTACTCTCCAGTTTGCTGTTAACAATTGTAAGTCTGTAATTTAGCTTGTGTTCCATAGATATTTGTTGACACCTTAATTTATCATTTTGGCTTTGGGAATGAACCACATTTGAGTAAATTTGTGATCATCTTTTGAATGAGTCTTGTTTAACTTTTTAGGATAGACTACCACCTTCTTCATTACTTTTACAAATATTTATTGAAATTCCACTATGTATTAGCCATGCTGTTCTAGACAACTGAGATATATCAGAGAGCACAACAAACAATGATTGCCACCTTTTAGAGCTTTTAATCTGGTGGGGACAACAAGACAAAAAGTAAATAATAAACATAATAAATCACAAATCATATAGTATGTTAAATGATAACAAATGCTGAGGGAAAAAGACAAAGAGCAAGAGATTAAAAATTGAAGTGCAGGGCAAACAGAGTTTCTAGCTATCCTTGCCTATAAACCACTTCAAAGCTTAGTGGCTTCAAACAATTTATTATTAACTTGTATTACTGTGTTTTAGCTGATCTAGTTGGCTCTCACTTACAGTTTCTCATGTGTTTACAGACAGATACCAGCCAGGGCTTTAGTCTGGGCTAGAGGTCCAAGACAGCTCCATCACACGGCCAGCAGTTGATACTGGTTGTCAAATGTAGGCTTAGCTGAGGTTATTGATCAAGGTGCCTAACGGTGGCCTCTCCATGTGTACTGAGGGTGAGCACCCTGACAGCTAGCATTTAAGCAGACCCAGTAAGAATTTGCAAGTTGTCCTCTGACTGCCTCAGAAGTTCTAGATTGTCACACCTGCTGCATTCTACTGGCTCCAAGTCAGGGCTAGCCCAGATTCAAGAGGAAAGGGTTACACAAGGTTTATTGAGGGTTATCTTTAGAGACTGGCTATCCTGGGAAGTTGCTGGAATTTTAAGTAGGGTGATTAGGCTTATTGAAGAGTGCTATTGTTTGAATGTGCCCTCTCCAAAATTCAGGTGTTGCCAGTGTGATAGTATTAACAGGTGGGGCCTTTAAGAGGTGATTAGGCCTTCAGGGCTCCTCTGTCACTGTATTAGTCAGGGTTCTGCAGAGAGACAGAACCAATAGGATCTATATCTATATCTATATATCTTTATCTATATCTGTATCTATCTACATGCAAGCTAGAGAAAGAGAAAAGCCAGTAGCATAGCTCAGTTTAAATCTGAATGTCTCAATACCAGGGAAGCCAACAGTGCAGCCCTCAGTCTGAGGCCATAGACCCAAGAGCCCCTGGGAGGTTGCTGGTACAAGCCTCACAGACCAAAGGCTGAAGAACCTGGAGTTAATATCCAAGGGCAGGAGGAGAGGAAGCCAAGCATCCAGCATAACATGGGAAGAGAAGGAGCGAGAAGACTCAACAAGCTGCTTATCCTCTTCTTCTGCCTGCTTTGTTCTACCTGCACTGGCAGACAAATGGTTGGTGCCACCCATATTGAGGATGAATCTTCCTCTCCCAGTCTACTAACTCAAATATCAGTCTCCTCTGGCAAATAGATGTGTCCCTCACAGACTCATCTATTAACAATGCTTCATCAGCCATCTAGGCATCCCTCAATCCAGTCAAGCTGACACCTAATATTAACCATCACACTCATGAATGAGATTAGGTATCCTTATAAAAGCGGTGGATAGAGGGAGTGTCTCTCTCTTGCCCTTCTGCCTCTGGAGGCAGTGTAAGGACACAGTTCCCTTCCCTCTGGAGGATGCAGCCCTTGCTGGAGAGCTAAATCTGCTGGTGACTTGACCTTGGACATCCCAGCCTCCAGACTGTTAGAAATAAATATCTGTCTTTTATCAATTCCACAGTCTGTGTTATAGCAGCACAAATGGACTAAGACAAATAGTTAAGTCTAGAAATAGGGGAGTTTGTTAACGAGGCAAATAACTGAAGAAAGGGCATTTCAAGCAGAAAAAATAGCCAGTATAAATGTTCTAAGACAAAATCATGCCTACTGTGATCGAAGAATTTTTTTTAATGTGATGGATTGAAGGAGAAACTAATAAAAGATGAGGTCAGACATTATGGAGGCCAGAATATTTATACCAAAAATAAACACTAGATTTAGCAAAATGATGGTCCGATGACTTGATAAGAATTTCCGAGGATGTAAAAGCCAGGTTGGAAGAAGTGTAAAGGAGAAAATGAATAAATGAGTGGTGTGAAGAAATTATAAACAAGTCTTTCTGGAGTAGGATAGCCTCTCTACAGCAGCATAGTAAAGTGCATACTAAAGAGAAAAGAGGGCAGCAGAGAGAAAATTCCAGACATCTGTAAACAATTCTCCTTCAATATTCAGCTGGGTACTAATTAGCACATGTTTGTTAGGACACTACCCAAGGATATGAAAAGAGCCACCTGAAAAGAATAGTGAGAACAATGTATTCAGAACTCAGTAAGGCTGAGAATAATGAGTGTTTTCAAACTAAAAAATCTTATTAATGCATATGGCTATTAGGTAGTGCTCTTAGAGAGGTCACACTTTGGAAGTAAGACCAAAAAAAAAAAAAAAAAAAAAAAAGCCCCAGCACTAAATTCTGTTCTAACTAAGTTTAAAATCAAGACCCAAAAGGATCAAACTGCTTCTAAGTGATTTAACTGCTTTTCAAAAGAAATCTAAAGAATATAGAATAAAAATATCCAGCACCCAAAAAGTAAAAATCACATTGTTTGGCATCCAAACAAAAATTACCAATACACAAAGAAATTGGAAAATCTGAACCATGTGAAGAGAAAAGTCAATCAAAACCAATCCATAACTGAAACAGATGATAAAATTAGACAAGAATATTTTAAGGCCAGGCACAGTGGCTCATGCCTGTAATTCCAGCACTTTGCAAGGCTGAGGTGGGTGGATCATGAGGTCAGGCATTCAAGACCAGCCTGGCCAAGATGGTGAAACCCTGACTCTACTAAAAATACAAACATTAACCAGGCACGATGGCAGGAGCGTGTGATCCCAGCTGCTCAGGAGGCTGAGGCAGGAGAATTGCTTGAACCAGGGTGGTGGAGGTTGCAGTGAGCCAAGATCAAGCCACTGCACTGCAGCCTGGGCAACAGAGTGAGACTCTGGCTCAAAAAAAAAGAACATTTTAAGTCATTACATCAAATTTCATATGTTCAAGAAATGGGAGGAAAGATTAAATAGGTTAAGAAGAAACAAGGAAGTTAAAAAGGATCAAATAAAATGTCTGGTGATAGAATTATTACTATAATACCTGAGATAATTTACTAGATGGAAGCAGATTAGAGACTGCAGGAGAAAAATAAATTTGGAGACATAGAATTCAAAACAATACAAATTGAAACACAAACTGAAAAAAATTAACAGAGCATCCATAAACTGTGGAGTACTTAAAGTGAACTAATATAAATGCAATGGGATTGAAGACTAAGCTCTGATTTTTTTATCTCGCACAAATTCCTATCTAAGGGATCTGGGGAGTCATGCCCTACAAACCATAAATTCTCATCAGATGGGTTTTATTTAACCCTATATATAGTGACTTACTTTCCAATCTGACTCTAGCATAACATTACGTGACAAAGAAGAAAATCCAAATATTTTACGTGTAACATTACCTGACAAAGAAGAAAATACAAACATGTTTCTTTGCCACATTTTGAAATGGCCCTGCAAAGCTGTACTTTGTGGGAGAAAATTTGCATATGTAAAGAATCTCTATTAACATAGCTAGATCTTTGTTTTCCCAGGCCCTCCCATTCCTGAAGAGATTAACTGGGAGTCTAGGACCTTTTAAAGGTCTGAATAGGAAACGTTTGTCATCTATTGTCTTTAATGGCAGCCACTATGAGAATTCAAAAAACCTTGGTCTCCACAATCTTTATTTTAACCTGAACATTTCCTTTCTATTGATCCAAGGTCTTTAGACAAACTCAACCAATTGTCAACCAGAAAATGTTTAAATTTACCACCTATAGCCTGGAAGCCTTCCCCCTAACTTCAAACTGCCCCACCTTTCTGGACCAAACCAATGTATTTCTCAAATGTATTTGATTGATGTCTCATGCCTCCCTAAAATGTATAAAACTAAGCTGCACCCTGACTACCTTAGGCACATGTCCTCAGTTCCTCTTGAGGGATATGTCACAGGTCATGGTTACTCATATTTGGCTCAGAATAAATCCCTTCAAATATTTTACAGAGTTTGAATCTTTTTGTCAACAGGAGTCTCTAAAGGAAAGGAGAAATAAAAAGGCACAAAAAATTATGAAGAAATAGTAGCCAAAATCTTGCAATTTGCGGAAAACTATATACTCTCAGTTCCAAGAATCATATCAAACTTCAACCACAGAAACATGAAGAAAACTATGTCAAGATACATTATATGCAAATTGCTCAGAATCAGTGATAAAATCTCGAAAGCGGTCAGACAAAAAAACATATGCCTTTACAAAGGACAAAGATCAAAATGACAGCCAATTTCTAGTAGAAAACAATGAAGTAAGCAGTCAGTTGAGCAACATTTTTAAATACTAAAAGAAATAATAGGATGCCAATCTAGAATTTTATAACCTGGAAGAATATCATTTAAAAAATGCTAAAATAAGTACTTTCAGACAAACAAAATGAACCAATTTTTCACCAGCAAACCCCACACTACAAGAAATGTCCGAAGAAGTAATTTAGTAAAATGATAATCATGTAAAAATTAAAATTCCCTCAAAGAAATGAAGATCACAAGTAGAATTAACTTTTTGGGTAAATACATAAAATATTTTCCTTAATATTTAAATACATTCCAGTGATAAATGACTTGTACTGTGACTTTTATAACATATATACAATAATATGCATGACAATAATAACAGAAAGGCCAGCAGAAGAAACTGGAAGTAGTAATATATTCTTACAAGTTCCTCATACTATATGTGAAGAGGTACATAACTTAATATTACTTGAAGCAAGAAACAACCACCAAAATAAAGGGTAATGACTAATAAGGTAACAATATACATAAAATGGAATAATACAAATAATCCTAAAGAAAGCAGGAAAAAAGGGAAAAATTACAGAGAACAAAGGAAACAAATAGAAAACAAGTAGAAAATGGTGGGTTAGCCAGGAATGGTGGCTCACACCTGTCATCCCAGCACTTTGGGAGGCCGAGGTGGGCAGATCACGAGGTCAGGAGATCAAGACCATCCTGGCTAAAACAGTGAAACCCCACCTCTGCTAAATATACAAAAACTTAGCCAGGTGTGGTGGCACGCACCTGTTGTCCCAGCTAGTTGGGAGGCTGAGGCAGAATCGCTTGAACCAAGGAGGTGGAGGTTGCAGTGAGCCGAGATGGCACCACTACACTCCAGCCTGGGTGACAGAGCGAAAGATTGTCTCAAAAAAAAAAAAATGGTGGATTAATACCTAACCATACCAAGAGTCACATTAAATGTAAGTGAACTAAATATTCCAATTAAATGGCAGACATTATCAAATTAAACAAGAAAGTAAAACCCAATTATTTGCTGTCTGCAGGGAACTCCCTTTAATACAAAGATACAAATAAGTTTTAAAATAGTGGGAAATAATATGTCATGCTAATAATAAAAAACTGGGATGACAGTATAAGAAAAATAAATTTCAGAGAAAGGAATATTAAAATAAAGTAGCGGCCAGGCACTGTGGCTCGTTCCTGTAATCCCAGCACTTTGGGAGGCCAAGGTGGGTGGATCACAAGGTCAGGAGATTGAGATCGGCTTGGCCAATATAGTGAAACCCCCTCTCTACTAAAAATACAAAAATTAGCTGGGAATGGTGGTGTGCACCTATAGTCCCAGCTGCTCAGGAGGCTGAGACAGGAGAATCACTTGAACTGGGGAGGCAGAGGTTGAAGTGAGCCAAGATCGCACCACTGCACTCTAGGCTAGGTGACAAAGCAAGACTCCATCTCAATAAATAAATAAATAAAGTAACACACAGAGGAATTAGGAAAATTTTGGGTTTAGACATTAATTATTGGATTATTGGATATGAGATTATTGGATGTTAATTATCTTAATTATGATGATACCTTTATAATTATATGTCAAAATTTATTAAATCTCACACTTTTTAAACATATGCATTATATTACATGCCAACTACTCCTCAATCTGTTAACAAAAACCATTTTTCAATAGAGATTGAAAAATTGATGACAAAAGCAAACACAATTGCTGAAATGATGTCCTTGAGTAAGCCTGAGTTTTTGTGGTTTATTCATAATTTTTTATCCACTTCCCTATTTCCAATGATTTCTCTCTATAACCATTACTGCCACTCTAGTGTCCAAGCTACTATCATCTTTTTCTTGTACTTCTTAAATCCTTTGCTCTTAGAATAAAAAGGAAACTCATAAAAATGTCCTTCAGGACCTATTTTCTTGTCCCTGCCTATTGCTCTATCCTCTCTTCAGATCAAGTTGCTCTTATTCTTCCTTTGCAATCTACACTGATATGTTTTCAGTCCCTGTATTACATTCCTAGGGCTGTTGTAACAAAGTATTACAAACTGAGTGGCTGATAACAACAGAAATTTATTGTGCCACACTTCTGGAGGCCAGAAGGCCAAAATCAAGGTGTCAGCAGAGTCATGCTCCCACTGAAGGTGCTAGGGAAGGATCTGTTCCAGGCCTCTTTCCTGGCTTCTGGTAACCTCAGGAATTCCCTGGCTTGAATATGTCCTTCTTCTCCGTGTCTCTTCACATAGTCTTTCCTCTGCATGTCCATGTCCACCTTTCTCCTTCTTACAAGAACACCCATCATATCGGATTGGGGTCTACCCCAGTGACCTCATTCTAACTTTGTAAAATCTGCAAAATCCCTGTTTCCAAATAAAGTCACATTCTGAGGTACTTGGGGTTAACGACTTCAGCATATCTTTTTGGTGTGACATAATGCAACCCACAACAGTCCCTGTGTTTGTGGCACTCCTTCTTGCCAAAGGGCCTTTTATTCAGCCCTTCTGTCTGGGCAGATCTTTCCCTGACTCTTTCAACTGATACCTCCTCACAGATTCTTCAGGTCTAAACTCCAGGGCAACTTCTTAAAGAGGACTTCCTTGATCTGTTTTATTCTGTAAACCCCCTTATCACAGACTCTTATGGTCCTGGAAACCACTCCTTCATAGCGCATATAGAGCTGCAATTTTGCATTGTAGTATGACTTAAACACATAGTTGTTCCCCCAAAAATTGTTAAATCCATGAGGATACATAATGTGTCTGTTTTGCTTACCATTTATCCTCATTACATTGCAGAGTTCAGGGAACACAATACATTACCAATAAAATATTTGTTACATAATGGATAAGCTTATTTTTAATTAAATAAGTTGCCCAGTAATGACTTAATGTAACACAGAAGCTTTAAATGATGTTTTCATTATTGCTATAAGAGCAGAAAAGTCATGAGGGTCTGGTAATTTCATTTACTTATTTAACACATATAATTTATATAGAACTTTAGCAACATTTTCACTGTATTATATTGTAGTAAGTTGGAAATATGAAGTGATCTATTTTCACATTTTAAATAGGATTAACTTTTTTTCTAATATGTGAACATTAGAAAAGTGAAGTATAAAATCAATTCTGGAATGGTCTTCAAAGAAAAGAGATATTTTCCTTTATTTTCCTGGTTGCGGCAAATACTGAAGTCAGTTTTAGCTATGTGTATGCTCTGATCTAATTTTAACTAAAACTTTCCACTTTCCTTTGCACACCGTTGCCTTTAGTATAAACTTAAAAAAGACCTATAGTATTTCATTTCTTAACCATGAATATGCACATATACAATGCATAAGCTACAAGTTAGTCACATATTTTTTGTGAGAGAAATGATTGATATTTTGATCTTTATTAGCAAGCAAATTCAGGTTAATTAATCCTTAATGAAATGTCAGTGTTGACAGGACAGCTTTAAGCTTTTATAAACCTTGTACACTGCTAAGTTTTAATTTGACAGGCAATGCTGACAACTTTTTTCAGCTGCCAATCCAGTGTTGTCAGCCTGCAGTCAGAATGAATTCTTTTTATATACTTACTAATCCACAAAATTGAAGAAAGAGCTTACAAAACTACACAAAACGCCTTCCTACATTTCAAGTTAGAATACTCTGACATTTCCACAAGCTATATTTTAATCCATATACTTAGAAAAATGAAGTATTTAATGGTCATTTGTTCAATTGTAAGAAAAATTGCAAATGAGAACAACTTTTCCAAAGCTGATTATAGTACACTGGCCTAGTTTTTCCAAATGTAACATTGCTAAATATCTACCAAATTATGTATATATGCATACAGAATCAGTATGATGGCATAACAAGGCTAAAAGGCAATAGACTCTATAGGTGAGGTTTATGCATGTTTGGCATTCACCCTTAACTTGAAAAAAAAAAATAAGAACAGAATGCATTTCAACGTGATAAAAGTAAATACATAGAACATAATTTCAACAAATCACACAGTTAAGTGGTATTTATGTATCTCTTTTTTTTTGGAGATGGAGTCTCACTCTATCATCTAGGCTGGAATGCAGTGGTGCAATCACGGCTCACTGCAACCTCCGCATCCTGGGTTCAAGCCATTCTCCTGCCTCAGCCCCCTGAGAAGCTGGGACTAAAGGAGCATGCCACCATGCCCAGCTAATTTTTCTATTTTTTGTAGAAATGGGTTCTTGCCACGTTGGCCATGCTGCCCTTGAACTTCTGACCTCAAGTGATCTGCCCGGCTTGGCCTCCCAAACTGCTGGAATTACAGGTGTGAGCTACTGTGCCCAGGCTATGTATCTTTTAATGCACACTTTACACAAGTAATTACTAATTTACGGCAAACTGGCATTTTATATCAGATTTCCTGATTTTCCTTTCCCAGGAAAACTTTATTGTTTTAATTCTTTGAGTTTAACTTATATGCTTAGAAAAATCAAGAGCTGTGTTTAATCAATAAGGGAGTTCTTTTGCAATACCACTGAAAAGATCATCAACATGAATTCATTATTAGGATGCAATATTCATTTTGTGGCTGTGAGATGTTGAGATGCCATACTTAAGCCAGTCCGTTTTTATACTATGTAATCCCATCAGATAAGACAAAATAGCCACACTTATTCTTTTCTAAGCAGTTGAATCAAATAACCAACACAAACTGACAGAGCAGGATCATCGCCATCTTGGACAAACACAGCCATTTTAAGTTCCCCTTGATTAAAAACCACCTAAATCTAGCCCCAAACCATCAGCCTAATGACTAATGTCAGCATGACCATAAACTACAAGTGACACCTCCGACCAGAAACATTCCAACTCTGAGATAAACCCCCATCCAACCAGAAACATGCCAGCCCTGAGATAACCTTCACTCCAACCAGAAACATGCCAGCCCTGAGATAACCTACCCTCTGTCCAGAGACATGCCAACCCCACAATAAAACTCTCCTGCACACAGAAACATTCTGAGCTTGTGATAAGCTCTCCCTTCCTAAACGCTTAAATACCCTTAGTCTGTAAGAGAGAATGCTCCTGACCGAAATTGGCCAGATGCCCCTCTCAGGTTTATTCTCCATAAATAAACCTGTCTTTGACTGTTGAGCCACTTTTTGTGTTTCTTTCTTCTTTAACTCTTACACAAATAACTTCCTATAAATGCTTTCAAAGTATAAAGAAATCAACATCAAAGTGTATATGATTGAATGGGTTCTAGGGTAAAAAGAAGCTGACTTAATTCCTATCCTCCAGGGGGTTATGATCTGGTTTGGAAAACAACAAATGCAGCAAAACATATAACAATCTTGATCTTAATCTCATCCTAACCTGCAATTCCAGTCGTCTATGTAGGTGTAAAATTCCCTAAAGGTAGCCTCCTTTTGTCAGGAAATAGGGCAGATACATAGAAAGATAGGAGTCAATTCAAGGTATTGCCTTGAGGACAATTCTGGAAGAATAGGGAGATACATAAGCCTATTTGAAACTGCTGTTTCATTAGGATTGGTTGAGCTGGGTACAGCAGGGACTGACAAAGAAGGATTCTGGAGGTACAGGATCCCTAAAGGTGCCGGAGGATAGCTGTAACAGACTCAGGCTGAAGGGAAAGGAGCCTGGATCTGGGTAATGTCTTTATATTTCAAAGGAAGAGAGAAATATTAAGAAAGAAAACTTGACATCTTTAGTTTGTCAAAAATACAGATGGGGAGTGGAAAGAAGAAAGGGAAAAGACAAGGCTGATTCACTAGTTTGACTTGGCAGCTAAAAAATTAAAGTTTTATTTTATGAAAGAAAAAAAATGCAGTGCAGAACTGGTTTGATGCTCTGGGGTATTTTGCTGTGCATACTTCAGAAGGTCCTGCTTCCCACATCTTTCCTTGAGGAAACCCATGCCCTCAGTTTCTGCTTCTTTATTTAGCCATGTTTTGTTATGTGTCTCCATGTCTATTTTAGCTACCACTGAGTATAATAAGAATGGATGCCTATCTCAGAAGCAGCTCATTCATAACCTGGCCATAAACATGGGAAGCACTTGGCCCTGTGTTAATCCCTCTGCAACAATGGCAAAAGAGATCATCAGATCTCTTTGGAATTGGAACTGGAAAGCATAGAAAGAGTTGTTAGCAAGCACTGTAGCTGGAAAGTCAAGACTGTCAAGAGAAACATTCAAGATTATGAGGACTAAGTTCTGATTTTTTATCTTACCCAAATTCCTACCTAAGTGGTCTAGGGAGTCATGCCTGACAACCATAAATTCTCTTTAGATGGGTTTTATTTGACCCTATATATTGTGACTTACTTTTCAATCTGACTCTGGCATAACATTACAAGACAAGGAAAAAATATTTAACCCCAAAATATATTTCCTTGCCATACCTTGAAATTGCCCTGCAAAGTCTCCTGTGGGAAAAATCCACATCCTATAGAGAATCCTCTTTCCCCTTTGTTTTCCTTCCTTTCTTTCCAGGTCTAGGAGATAATCAAATAAGAGCCAGGTACCCTTTTAGGTCTGATAAGAAACATTTTATAACCTGCTCTCTCTCTCTGAAGTCAGCTATCTGAGAGATTCCTCTGCACTATAAAACTTGGTCTCCACAATCCTTTATCTTAACCTAAACATTCCTTTCCATTGATCCTAGGTCTTCAGATAAACTCAACCAATTGTAAACCAGAAAATGTTTAAATTTACCTATAGCCTGGAAACCCCCCAACTTGGAGTTGTCCTGCCCTTCTGAACCAAACCAATGTATTTCTTAAGTGTATTTGATTGATGTCTCATGCCTCCCTAAAAATATATAAAATCAAGCTGCACCCTGACCACCTTGAGCACATGTTCTCAGGACCTCCTGAGGGCTGTGCCATGGGCCATGGTCATTCATACCTGGTTCAGAATAAATCTCTTAAAATATTTTACAGAGTTTGACTCTTTTTGTTGACAATTATTAGGAAGAGAAAGTGTAAGTAGCTCCCTACTTGCAAGGATGCTCTACACATATTCAAGCATATCATCCACGAATGAGAGAAAGAGGACTGTTCTTGGAGAACACAGAATACAGGTTTAGGGTCTTGAACTCTTCCCATAGTGCAGGGCTTTGGATATCCATAAGAGCCCTTGTTTTTGCCTTTGTAATAAGACATCTTTTTTTTTTTAACTACTAGAGAAGATATTTGTTCCTTGTAAGTAAAGACAACACAGGAGTCATTTTGAGTTGTAACGCCAAAACTAAGGCCCTCTGGTGAAACCAATAAGGCCTCAAATGGCTTAAGCACAAGCTTCCTTCTCCATTATGCTCCTGTGGATAAGGTCCCCCAGCCAAACAAGGCTCCTTATCAAAGGGACTAGGTGCAGTTCTTGCTGATACCTGAGTAGCAGGTTTCAATTTTCTGTCAGTGGTGGAATTTTTCAAATAAGCCAACCACATCCTCCCATGGGAATCAGGTGTCACCCTGCTCTCTTGACACTATGAAGCCTCTCTTCCACAGCCTCTACTTGTTCCTTCTGCTTTTGAGTGCAACTTCATGTGGCCCATGGTGGTGTGCTATATCCTCTTTCCCTGGGCTAGGAGTGTGTATATGTGATAATCTGCTATCAATTTCATCTGTACAATCTAGGGTGAATATTGTGTATTAGTTTATCCCCATAATCCTAAAACAAGAATCCCTCTGTCCCCAAAATGGTGAATAGATTATAAAGTCCCTTTGCATATGTATCTAAAGTCTATGGGTGCTTCCTGTGATAGCCCTCTCATCTAGTCTTCCATGTACTTTACCCTTCGTTTGTCATCTTATTGAAAAATAAACCAAAACATCAAACTTAAGGTCTTTATTTTTCTAAAATAATTCCCTTATCAAATTCATTTTAAAAATTTAGTCTTAAGTATCATGCCATTCTTAAATTAATGGATATAGTCTTTTTACTGAAGGTAACTTTACAAATATTTTCATCACAGATAAAATGGCAAACACATAAATCACCCGAGCAACAGAGAACTGTGAAATACAGTTAGAACAAAATAAATAGGAAGTGGAAAAAAAAGTTTCCCCACACGTTTTTAAAATGTATTTACAGTTTCAAGGCATCTGGTAAGTGTGAAAAAAGGACGTTAAGGCAAAATTACAATTGTTCTTACTGTCACGACCAGCAGTACAATTTTAAATCAAATTGCACATTTATTTGGTTAGTTCTGCTTTCTGGAGTACCAGAATTATGGGAAAGGGGCAAAACTGCAAAAGAATAGAAATTTGTAATTATTATCTGGTTCTTGGAAATACCAATTCAAATTCTGAAAGAAAGCAAATTTTTAAAAAGAAATTGTAAGTAAAAATGTTTTTCTCAGGTTTCCAGTCAAAGCCATTTTACATGACTATGGTGTATAGATAATGTCAAGCAAACTTATAAATCTGTTTCATGGGACAGAATTGCAGGCTAAGCTTAAATTTATATTTAGAATTAGGTTAGACATTGATTCAACCCCAGATGTCCATTTTTAAGAGCTGATTTGCATGCAGAGAAGGTGTCCTTCATTAACGAAGTCTAAGGAGGATGTCTGGTGCATGCCTGAGAGGTGGGAACCAGGAACCAAGAAAAGGAAGCAGCAACAGACACAAAAGTGCACATTCCCCAGCACAGCCTCTTCCTAAACCTCTTACAAGTCTTGATAGGAGGAAGTTATAAGTAAAGGAACTACAACACAAGCACTGCCAGGATGAGATGGGGGCAAAACGATAAGAGTAGAGTGTCGTCACCCATTTCTGTGTTCCAAACAGCAAGTCTCTGGTAAGGTAAAGCTGAAAGGAAGTGCTGCCCATTTACAACCTTTCTGTTGTTGGGCTTCCACAAATAGCAGAAAACAGCAATCCCTAGGGCTGCTCTAGGAACAGTGACTGGGCACCGCCAGAAAGTGAGCTTTCTGCAGTAGGAGGGTAGGACAGAAAAATGTGAAAGAACTGATAATGGGTGAAAGTGAAATACCAAGGGACTTGCAGAGTAAACAAGGCAGTTTCCAGCATAAAACATGGCCATTCTGAAGGTGTACCGATAGTGGTTAAGAGCAGCAAGATTTGTGAGACCTGGACAATTTTAGATTACAATGACTTTAAGAAAAAAAAAATCACATCTTATTGCTCCAAAGTCTAATCACAAAAGAATCAAGTATGTTGTCTTAGAGAACTGGATGAAATTACAAACTGTAAAATTATAAATGAAAGTATAAAATCATAACAGCATGCCATTTTTGAACGATATAGAGTTACTTTTACTATTATTTTTACTTCAGCAGGTCGGTCTCCATATTCAACTAAAATACATAGCAAATTAAATTTGTTTAAAGTTTATAACACCTACAAGAAAAGACAACATATATTTCTCAAGTAATATGAATATCTTTTGAAGCCTTAAAAACACGGCCAAAATAATGAAATAATTTAAAAATATATCTTTATTTATAAATGACACTTGCAACTATTAAGTATTAAAGCTGTTAATATTTCATATAGAATTAATGTACTGTAACATGAGACTTTTTTCACTTTCACAATTATTAAACAACTAGAAATGGAATGAGTATGTCCGTTAAAGTGATAGCATTTATTTTTCCAATGTTCTTTATCTTTTTTGGTTGTTTGTAATACATTTGTTTTATTATAATATTAATTTAGGTTTATTGGGAAATTTCAAAATATAATAAAATGTATAAAGTAACTATTACATTACCTTAGTAGAAGCCAGTGTGGACAATTTGTTGCACAATTTTCAACACTGACCCTGTACAAATATAAAATGTGTGTATATCTTTGTATGAACATTTGTTGTATGCATATATTAGATTGTGTATCCTCTTCTGCAATGTGCTTTTTCCCTTGACTCAATGGTCTTGCAGGACATATGCCAAGCTTCTTCAAAACTATAAAACAGTCTACTGTATGGAGGTGCCATGATTGCTTCTAGTCTTTTATTAATGGACAGTTGAATCTTTCCACTCTATTATAATATCTGAACCCAATAACTGCATGTTAAAATGAACCTAAAAATTAATACTGTACATGAGCCCTATAAGTTTCTCTGCCTACAGTAACATTATAATGACTATATTATGTTTAATTAGCCTAAAAACGTGACATTTATAAACCATTTTTTAGATGTTTTATTTCTAGAAATATTACTTCCTATTCTTAAAATATCTCTTTAACCTAATGATTGCTAATTCATGTGGTGTTAGAAAAATATAGTTATAGAGGTTACCAAATGCTGTGGCAGTCTGATAATTTTATGAGTGTGGTAGGTTTTGGGTTCTTGAAGGAAAGGATGGGTTTGAATACAGAGGAAAATAGATTTCAAAATTTTTGAATATCCACACGCACATTATTAATAAAGGCAAAAAGTGGTAACATCCTGAAATTCAAGAAAGAGAAGACTAAGGATCAAGTTAAAGACCTGATCATTGGTTGAGGCAGGACAATGGGTGAACCCAGGAGGCGGAGCTTACAGTGAGCCAAGATCGCACCACTGCACTCCAGCCTGGGCAACAGTGCAAGACTCCATCTCAAAAAAAAAAAAAAAAGACCTGATCATTAATGAAAATTAGTTATTTAGAACTAATTCCTAGGATAGGAATATCCCTATTGCAGAGCAGGGACGATGTGATGCTTTAATTTTCAAAGCATTAAGATGAGGCAATAATGCGATACCCATAAAAATATTTCAAAAGCAGTTGGAAATATGATTAAAAACTGATAATATAAGAAGAGATGCAAAAATATGTGACATGACAATAGACTCAATAAGATAGAAAAGCAAAGAGGTACAAATGTAGAGCTCTTGAAGAACAGCAGTAGGCAGTCAGTAAGATGACGGGAAATGTAAACAATGGAACCAAAAAAGCAATCAGTGACACACAAAAAAATAAATATAGTGCCAGAGGTTCTTCTTTTTAAAAAATCTTACCTGAGAAGGGTTGTTTGTCAGTTGGCAATGTTGGAAAGAAAGAGAGAGGAAGGATAGAAATAGGGAAGGAAGAAAGGAAAGAAGGGAGGAAGGAAAGGAAAGGAAAAGAAGAAAAAAGAGCTGAAAGAAACATTTTTTTCTTTGGGGAGCAAATATATCTAGCTTGATAGGGACTGAGTGAGGAAAAGAAGATAATTCTAGAACAAGACATGTCATGATAGTACTAGGCCCCTGGAAAGGAAAGACACAAAAGGAAATGAAAAAAAAAATCAAAGTAATTCAGTAGATTCAGGAAATGAACCTTCATTGTTTCACAACTTTATAGTAGTCTAAACCTATTTGTTTCCACAGTTCATAATAATTGTCGACATTGCTGGGATCTATTTCCTATATTAGTTTTCTAAAGGGGAAAGACTCTATGGCTAAATCACTTTTAGTTGCTTCATAATATCTCATGTGTTGATGATCCATAATAAATATTTTCAGATAAATGGGGATAATATTTGATTAGCAATGAACCCAATGGACTCTAGTCTTGAATGTGTATTCATTTGCTGTATAATCATCCCTAGGCCTCAGTTTCCTCCTCGGTGACATTAATGATATCCTGGAGATGACATCAAACTGTCTTCTTCAGCTCACAGACTGTCTGAATGAATGTGCCCTGCTCACAGCTCTAGGTAGATCTGGCATCCCTGCAGCACCCTGGCCATAACTGATTATACCAAAAGTGCGGTGCTTAACTCAAGACCATCTAAATTTAGAGAGCAAGGTCTGGGAAATAACTTTTGGGAACGTACATAGGGAAATACCATAGTCATTAAGTTATTTAGAGCAATAGTTGAAGTTGGAAGGAGGGTAGAGAAAGAAATGTTATGGAGGAGATGGGAGACAGCAGAAGCACCAGGGGGAGAAAAAGACCAAGATTCAAGGAGAGAGATGGTGACAGCAGCGGCTCTGAAGTGCCATCTTGCTCACAGTTCTGCTATGTATGCCACTCATGGACATCTTCCCCAAAACAAGGCTCCTTACTCTGAGAGTTCTTAGAGAAATCTTGACTCCTTACAATCAAATAATACCTACAGAGCCGAAAGGGCTGCTTTGGACCTCGCTTTACTGAACCTCAATCACATGCTACCCCTTAGAATGGCTGCCATAGTCAAGCTCCTACAATAGGGTCCAATTTTCTCCTTAATGTTTTATTTCAATTGACTTATTTATAAATTTTATTTAGCTTTATCCTAAACAATATCAGTCAAAGCTTTGTTTTAATATATCATATTTTTCTAGTATGTTAAAATAAGTACACAATTATCAAAGTGACTATTCCATGTAACCCCCTTAAAATTATGTCATTTTGGGTCTCTCAGTTTGAAAATAATCTGGGAATTGATCAGGGATGATAGCAATGAATACTTTGCATAGTTGCTTTCGCAATTAAAGACACTTTTATGTATACATGTGATGTTTCCTGATTTGTAGGGCAGGTCTCTGGAAATAATTAGAAAGACAAGTCTGACCTCTTTTGGCTTATCATGTGAGAATGACATACTTCTGCCTTGAAATTTTAATTCTGCTGTAATTTTTTAATGGCCTTTATTTTGCTTACTGATATATGCGGCATTTGAGAAATTCAAAAACTAAGCAACTTTCTAAAATATTGTAAACACATTTAAAACCAGAAATAACACAGACAAGAGAGCAGTTTTATATTCGCATGCATAGTGTGAAGAAATTAGTGCTCTGGTGATCAATCTGCACTAGTTAGAGAGAGCTCTGGAATATTAATGTATATACTATCGGTACATGAAAAAATTATCTTTTATTTTTCCTAAGACATTTGAAACATAATAAATATTTAAACTCAAGGAGAAAAAGTTTGATTTTGAAAAGTCAGAAGATGATTTTTAAATCATCCTTTTAGGAAAAAAAAATCACAAATAAGTGATTTCTTTAAAAAATAACTCCCCTCCTAAATTCTAGATTATACTAGTGACATAACAGTTTATGAGAAAAAAATGTTTGTGATATGAGGTTAATTTTTAGTATTTTTAAAAAATATTTATAATAAATAATTGCTATATGCAATAAGTGATTACCTTTTCCACAATCATTGGCAGATCAATTTTAAGAATTAGAACATGCTTGGCCTGGCGCGGTGGCTCACACCCGTAATCGCAGCACTTTGGGAGGCTGAGCCAGGCAGATCACAAGGTCAGGAGATCGAGACCATCCTGGCTAACACGGTGAAATCCCGTCTCTACTAAAAATACAAAAAAAATTAGCTGGGCATGGTGGCAGGCACCTGTAGTCTCAGCTACTTGGGAGGCTGAGGCAGGAGAAAGGTGTGAACCCGGGAGGTGGAGTTTGCAGTGAGCTGAGGTCGTGTCACTGCATTCCAGCCTGGGTGACAGAGCAAAACTCTGTCTCAAAAAAAAAAAGAATTAGAACGTGCTTGCCAAACAAAAAGTAGAAGAAAAAAGCCTCCATTTTCATGATTTCTAAATCTAATCACCCAAGAAGAAGCAGCAAAATACTAGATGTTGCTGAGTAAACAGCTTTTCTCTAGTTTCAACCACAGAGTCACTTAAGAGGCAAAGTTTCTATTGCAGGAGGTGAGAATTTAAGAGTGGAAGCAGGTGAGAGAATGGAAGCAAAGGTATTTACCAGAGAACAATACTGTGCTAATAAGCTACTGCCTAGAGTTAAGAAATTCAGTTTTCTTTCATTCCAACAGAACACTTCTCATTAAATCCAAGCACTTTTACTCCCAATGTGAAAACCATAGGACTAGATGAGAATTCGTACTGTCCTATTTTACCATGAAAGGATATACAGATTTTCAAGGTTTTTTTCTTTATGGATTTATAATTTTTAAAAAAGGGTTAGCAAAACATCTGTTGAGTGTTACTAAACATTACACAGTTTTGTGCTTAACTATTCATTGAATATTTGTGGATATTTCTGAAAACTCATTTTTTTAAAATGAGGAAAGGATTTCTGTAGGCTTCTCATAGCTAAACTAAGATAAATGATGCTTTTCTTAGAGGCTGCCTTAGAGGGAATACTATAGCCAAAACGACAGTATCTCATGACAAAAGCAGAATGTTTACTCTTCTATCCCAAGTCTCAAACTCTAATAGCCACGTAACTTTGGTAATAAGCTACTGATATGAGTCACAGTTTTCCTAAAGACAACAAGAGCAGGATTAAGGAAACTACAATTTTCACATCATATCTATGAGTTAAGAATGCCACTGGAAAAGGTTCTCAACTTTAGTTTGAAAACATGAAAACAAATCCCTACCCAAACAAAATCAAACACATTTTAACAATTTTGCTCAGTTAATACCTGTAGCTAAGCAAATATGAAAATCATAAGTATTTTTATCTGGTTAGCAAAAGGCAAAATTTGCATTTTGAATAAAATAAAAAAAAATTATGGTCTATTTTCCAGAGACTTCTTAAAAATACTATTATATTTCTCAGGCTGGGCGCGGTGGCTCACGCCTGTAATCCCAGCACTTAGGGAGGCTGAGGCAGGCAGATCATGAGGTCAGGAGACCGAGACCATCCTGGCTAACACGGTGAAACCCCGTCTCTACTAAAAATACAAAAAATTAGCTGGGCATGGTGGCACACACCTGTAATCCCAGCTACTCAGGAGGTTCAGGCAGGAGAATCGCTTGAACCCGGGAGGTGGAGGTTGCAGTGAGCCAAGATTGCACCATTACACTCCAGCCATTGTACTCTGGGTGACAGAGCAAGACTCCATCACACACACAAAAAAAATAAATAAATAAATAAACAACAAAAAAAAACACTATTGTATTTCTCAAAAAATGTGCATAAATAACGCAAACTGCTACCCAAAGAACTGTGCTAAATATTAATTACATAAGAGTGAAATGAAAACATACCACTCTAAATATTTAATAAAATTTAATCTATCTGTAAATAAATTATTTTACCCAGCTTTAATTAAGACATTCCATACTAATTTGTCTTGGATGTTCACAATCATAATTGCTGTATGCATAGGTGAGTCCTTGAATTGTTTTAATAGAATTTAGTGTGTGTCCTGTTGTGTCTAAGACCAATAGTCTATGTATTTCAAAAAAAAAAGCACCCATATGAGTACTAACACATCAGAAAAATTATCTAAACATAGGTAAGTTATACTTTTTAAAAAATAGAATTTTGGCCAGGCACGATGGCTCATGCCTGTAATCCCAACACTTTGCGAGGCTGAGGTGGGTGGATCACCTGAGGTCAGGAGTTTGAGACCAGCCTGGCCAACATGGCGAAACCCTGTTTCCACTAAAAATACAAAAATTAGCTGGGCATGGTGGCACATGCCTGTAATCCCAGCTATTCAAGAGGCTGAGACAGGAGAATTGCTCGAACTCAGGAGGCGGAGGTTGCAGTGAGCCGAGATCACGCCACTGCACTCCAGCCTGGGCAACAGAATGAGACTTTGTCTCAAAAATAAATAAATAAATAAATAAATAAATAATAGAATTTTTATTCAAATACGCTCATTTATAATTATATAAAATTAACTATGTACTCTACCTTATGTACCTCACCACCCTCTGGAAAAAATTAAAGAAAGCATTTGTAAAAATAGAAAAAGGGCAATGTCCAGTGACCACATTTCTTCTCATGTCTATGTATGTGAGATATGACTTGCCAATTTTTTTAGTTATTGCTATATTTGGAATATAAATATGTTTATTTCTCTCTTTATCTTCCCCACTTAAATGTTCCATAACTTAATTATAATAAGATGATATCTAATGTGGTCAATAACTATGTCATTGCTAAATCAGAAGAGGATCTCTCCAATGTCAATCTCTTTGACTTTGTAGAAGTATCACTTTCTTCTTTACAGCATCTAAGACAGGAACTTAAAACACAATTCTCCTACTTCTCTGTCTATTATTGTGACTTATTGAATAGTAGATATTGGGATTGTTTTAGAGATCACTTAGTTTACCTCTGTCATCTTACAACTGAGGAACCCAAAGCACCAAGAATCTGACTGGCCAAAATATCCTAGAGTGGGTGCAAGAACCCGGTTTGGATTTTGCATCTCCCAGAACTCCTGACTCCCAGAGTAGCTCTGTTTCTATGGAACTGCTTCAGAAATTTCCCCTCCTGAATTTCCTAGTGATCTATTTTATATTACATTGCATTAATTATTTTATTTACCACCAACATGTGGTTCATGTCATATGTTCTCATGGTTCCAGTCCGTGACTGATACAAACAATATCATTTATCCAGATTCATGTCTATGTTTTATTCTTTTAAAACACTTTTTCTATAAGAAATCTAAAGTAGATGCTCAAAAAGAAGAATATGACTTGGAGAGATGATTTAACCTTTCTCCATTACCTCTTCAATCACCATCCTCATTCTAACAGGCAAGAGATCTTGAAGTGAATATCAATACATTTCTGGACTTCATATAGAAATGCATTCTACAACTGGTTTATGGTGCTCCATTTGTAGAGTCACCATTGTATCCAGATTTCCATTCTATAATATTTTAGAATATTTAGAATGTTTTAAAATTGCTACTCTCTTAAGCCATGGATGTGCCTCTTCTAATCTGAACTCCTGCACCTTCCTTTGTACTGGCCTTCCTTCTCCACCTACAGAGCCATCAGGTAGTCCTCAGTGTAACTCTTCAAGTCTCCTCTTCTTCCGGAAACTGAATCAAACCCTCTTTTATATTTATAAATAAAGAACATTTGAAGTTCTGTAAAATGAATAGCAGTGGGTCTTGTATTCTCTCCTCTGAACTGAGCGGGTTTGTAGTTCAAAGTGGGTGAGGGCAAAGCTCAAGAAACTTGTCAGTTGGACATTAGTAATGGTCAAGTAAATGAAAAATGAAAGTAGATCCCTGATTGGGACACTGGTGTTAGGCAAAGGTTGAAGTATCTTTTCAACATTATACATGCAGTCCTAGGTTTTATAAGACTAAGCATACAGGTGGAATAACTAGTGATATCACTGAATCTTTTCTTTTGCAGTGTCAAAATTTTGCTCCCAGTTAATATATGCCAAGCTGAAGATTACACAGTAATTTTATTGAAAAGGGGGGAATGATAGTATTGTATTAATTCTAAATTTTGTATGATTGACCAAGAGGGAAAATTCAATGATTAGTTAACAAAGTAACAAGAAGCTTGAGAGCTCCCTGAAATAAAGCAGTCTAGTTCAAAAAAAAGAAAAACTCGAATTTTGGGGGGATTAATTTTTGTATTGCAAAGTTGTTAATAGATGTTATGGAATATGTAGAAAGGAAACACAATCTATTCTCATTATTTGTGATTTTACGTTTATGAATTGCCCACTCACTAAAATATTTTGTAATCTCCAAATCAATGCTCACAGTGCTTTCACGCCCAACCCGCATGTTTCTAACTAAGGTCCAATAAGGCCTTCTCTGCCTTCATGGTTCAACTCTCACATTGTAAATAAGTGTCCTTTTCATGGTCTTTCTAGTGCCAGGTTTTTTGCATCATTTTGCTTTCTGCTGGTGATTTCTCTATTTTAAGTGACTTGATTTCAGCTCCCAAGCATAGTGAGGAAGTCTAGCTAGTGTTTCTAAGCTCGAGAAGATTGTGATGTGCCTCAGAGAAAATACATTTGTTAGATAGGCTTCATTCAGGCATGAGTGATAGTGATGTTGGCCATGAATTCAATGTTAATTAATTAAAAAAATATGAAATAAGGCATCTTTAAAAATAAACACACATAAAACAAGGTTATGTATTTATTGGTTGATGAAATGTGACCAGAGATCTTCAGGAATTTGAGCCTTCATTTCTCCTAGAAGCAATGGTTCAGTGTTCCTTCACTTTATAGAACACGACTATCAGATAATGAAACTCTACCATCTGGACATTCTCAGATCAATTAGTAGAAATTTTAAATTTGCAATCTTTCTTGTGGAAAAGGAAAGCCTCAATTCAACATATCCTTGTCCCTTAATAGGGAAATAATCACAGATATGTTCCCTAATTTATGTGCACGCATGTTTGTGTGTGTATGTGTGTGTGTGTTTATACAGCATGGAATACTTAATATCATAATAGCTATTAAAGTAGAAACAACTTATATTAAGTACCGGGGTAAGTTAATTATAACCTTTTTGTACAGTGAAATAATATGCAGCCACAATTTAGCTTCAGTTGGAAAGCTAATATAAACATAACGTGCTCCTCAAATTTCATTTAAATTATTGCAGAAATGTTTAAAAATGAATTAATCTATATCAGCACTAAGAACAGAAAAAGGTACCATCAGAGAACCAGAAATTCTAATAACTTTTATGAAGCTGAAATGTGCAAGGGAAAATATTGAAAGAGAAACCAGAGCAGAAGAAATGCTGGGCAAATATGTGAGATGTTTCAAAATCAAAGTCCATAGATCCATAAAGCAGGCAAGTTAAGCTGAGTACAGTAGTAAATAGGAACATAAAGTGGACTAAATCCCAGAATCTCAGAAAGAGATAGAAAATACAACAAAAATTTAAGAGAAATTGAGAATCCACTTAGAAGGGTCAATATGTATATGAATATGTGTATGTATATGTATGTATATGCATGCATACACACACACAAATATATGAAGTTTCAGAAAGAGGGAAGGGAAAAAATATTTGAGGTGAAAAAGTCAGAGTAATAATAGAAATTTCCTAGTGTTTCTCTTGAGACTGAGAATCCAAGGATCCTTGAGTATAATGAGTTTCCTTGAGTATAATGAGTTTCCTTGAGTATAATGAGTTAAAAGATCCACGTCTAGGCACATAATGGTGACATTCCAGAACTACAAAGAAAAAGGAAAAAACTAGTTTTTCAAGATAACAAAAACATGTTACTTTCAAAGAAAGGAAATCTGTTTAAACTCAGAGAGCTTGTCATTTCTTATCACTCTAGCTGTGTACTTAAGTTACTATCTAGATTTTCTAAGAAGAGCTCCTCTTTACCTCTGTTATCCTGAAATAATTATTAATAATGCCCTCTTTAACTTTCAACAGTGTCCTTGTTTAAATAACAAATATAGTTATTCCATGTATGGTAGAAAGAATAATGTCCCCAAAATGATGTTCACATCCTAATTCCAGGAACCTATAAATAAATAATGTTACCTTACATGACACAAGCGACTTTCAGATGTGTTAAGTAAAGGATTTCAAGACGGGAAGATAAATCCTGGATTATTTGATTGGGCCCAATGTAATCATAAGGCTCCTATAAAATGGACAACAATGGGTCAGTAACAGAGAAGCCTATGTGACAATGGAAATAGAGGGAGAAAAGGCAATATGACAGGGACTATAAGTCAAAGAATGAAGGCAGCTTCTAAAAACTGAAAGGCAAAAAATCTAATTCTCCTGTAGAGTCTCCAGAAGAAACTAGCCCTGACAACACTTCAATTTTAGCCCACTGAGACTGATTTTACTGACTTCCAGAACTGAAAGATAATAAATTTGTGATGTTTTAAACTAAGTTTATACTAATTTATTGCAGTGACAATGGAAAACTAATACACCATGCACACCACAGATACAATTTAATTTCCCACTAAGATAATATCATGAAACTTTTCTTATTCCATTAAAGTTTTTGTACTCACCCTTTTTGTGTCTTAAATAATAGCTTATCAAATGTATGAGCCATTATTCTCTTAACCAACTTTGTATTTTTAGATATTTAGTTGCTGTTACATCTTATATAAGAAGCAAAAATAATTCAAAATGCATTTTTCTCAATAAATCCTTATCAAAATGTTTCAATGTTTCTTGTGGAGGATTGTCAGAATGTAACTATTGCATCAAACAGGATGGATGTTTTATATATATGTTATCAAATTGCTGTCCATAAAAGTTTTAGTGATTATAATCCTCTAAGCGTGTTTGAAAGCAACCATTTCACTTGTTTTAAAATAATAAACTGCCTTGATGGTTCTCACTTAAAAAACATACTTGCTAGTGTTACATACAAAATACATCAATTTAATTTACTTTTTTGTTTACTATTTTTAAACACTGCTTACTGTATAGTTTTTTTTAAAATGCACATATTGTTGAACGCTTTCACATTAACAAAATGTTCATTTAGTATTGTAAACCAAACTTGAGTCTATGCATAAAAATCTAAGGCCATATGTGATTAAAATTAGAGAAGCCATAATCATGGTGTACAGAAGTGATTAAGAACTCACTATAGAATTTTTTATTTTCCTATTTCATTATGAAAATAAACACCTTCTGTGAATTGGCAAATGTTTCCTACACAGCTCAACAGATCTGATCATACAGTCACACTAAAGTTAATTTTTGGGGCAAATATATTAGCTCCTGTACAGAAATTAACCTGAAAATTCTCAGATTTCAGATTGATGTCCATCTAAGCCTAAATTACCATCATGACCTATTATTGGTGCCCTAATTACATAATTCAAGAAATATGTCTTATTCATTCTTGAACCTATCTACATTACAGGTTATTACAACCTCTTGGAATATTGAATCCTATTTTTTTGTCCTTCATTTACAAACATTTGTCAAATACAAAGTATTTGTCAAATTACAAAGTATTTGTCAAATACAAAGTATTTGTCAAATTACAAAGTATTTGTCAAATACAAAGTATTTGTCAAATTACAAAGTATTTGTCAAATACAAAGTATTTGTCAAATTACAAAGTATTTGTCAAATACAAAGTATTTGTCAAATTACAAAGTATTTGTCAAATACAAATACTTTAATACAATCTGATCTCTTTAGAGATCTCAGCAACTCATAATCTGTCATACTTTTTTGACACTATAATATTTATTATATTTTGTTAACTTTTAGTAAGTAAATTATTTGTGTATTGCTTTCCCACCTAAACAATAAGCTTCTTGAAAAGAGAAAAAATTATTACTGAATGCCATGAAAAAAAATCAGTTATTGATAAATTTGGCCTAAGTATTATCTTCAAACTTCAAATGATGCCTGCTTACTTAGTATTGGTATATGGCTAAACATGTCTTATATTATATTCCTATTAGATACTGCAAAGATTTTAATTGTACTGTCAACTAACATTTACTGGCTTTCATTTACTCTTGGGATAACACACAAAATCCTAAACATGATGTATTTGCAACTACATGGTGTGGCCTAAGGCAACCACTCTAGCTTCATCTCTCATAACTTTCCCTATTGCCTTTCGCTTTTTCCACACTGGCCTTCTTTTAGTTCCTTGGATATTCTGTGTTCACTTTCCATGCATTCTTTCAGTTCCTGCATAGGCTAATCCCTTTACTTAGAGAAGTCTTAAGCTACCCCTCCCACCTCCTACAAATTGTTGTCTGCTACTCATACTTCAGATCTGAGTTCCATATTTAACCTTGTAATGAATGATGTCTATCTTTCCAAACATTTCCCCTCCCCCTCACCCCCCACCTTTCCCCACAACTATATAAGGTTGATAGACCATTTGTTCACAACTAAACCTTGGCACCTAGCCTAGTATCTGGCCTGGAGAAGGTTTTTAATAAGGTTTATCAATACTGTATATTATAGGTGAAAATAGCTCCTAAGGAAAAGATAGAAATATATTTTAGAAATCCTGGAAACATAACTCATAATAATACATAATTATCATAAACATTCTGTTAGAACAGCAGCACAGTCTTTGAGGAGGAAAGATGGTATATATCCTCGTATAGAAACCAAGTTCTTCTGGATAATTATAAGGTGGAGTAATTCAGGAATTATTATCTGGATTCACTGATAATTGAACATAAGTAACACATTTTTGACAAAAAGAATATTTAAATATTTTAATTAATTAGAATTATCTTTCAGGGAAAAACAATAACATTATCATTAAAATGCTGTGCTTTTTAAAACAAACTTTTAAACAAAAGACAAAATGAGTGATGAAGGAAATTTTTACATGAAAGTAGCAGTAGAACCTGAAGCCTATTTTGGCATTAAGCCTTCAAAATCCAGTGTTTTAAAATCAAAAGAAACAAATCAAAATATCCCACTTTCACATATTGAAGCCCATTAAATATTGATCAATCTATTTAAGTTTGAGTATAATAGAGGTATAACAGAGAAGTCTCGTGAGTGTACACCTAGAATTCCATTCATATTAGAAAAATACAAATACTTTAATACAATCTGATTATCAAATTAAATGTGAAGGTTAATTAAAATAGTTGTATCTTAATCATTATTAGAATATATTTATCTTTTCAGTTTTTATCCAATCTGAAACAAAAATTCTATTCAGTAAGAAAGCAATCTACAATATCATTAAGAACCAAAGGAAATGTTTACTAACAACTGTGAATACTTCCCTTTAAAGTCTATGGAGGCATATTCTACAAAGATTTTCCAACATTTATTTTCATAATTAGGTAAACTGTATGCACACCAAACATATATTTAAGATAAAAGTGGTATGTAATATTACACAAACACATGGTGAAACACCAACCAGAGACCTAGCACCACCATGGACCAAGGCTACCTATATATTGGGGTGATCAGACCCAACACCAGGCCGTGGGGGCTACGAAATCTGGCAGAGTCAAAGGAATGAGACAAGACAAGTTAAGAGTGCATAGAGTGGGACCAAGGCTGATGCTAGTATGGAGGCTGCAAAGGCCCTGAGCTCTGGAAGCCAGCACTACTTATTGGTGATCAAACAAAGAAGCAGGTGGTGAAGATGTGGGAGTTGAAAGAAAGCAGTATATCAAGCACATGATCTACAGCTGTAACGGTTTAGCATTTCCTTTGAAGCATATGGAACATGTTCTGCTACTTGAAATAATGGGAAACATGTTCTTCTAGTTTAAGATGCAATCGATCTATGATCCTGGGAGTGCTAGAAGCAAGGAGCCAGCAAGTCTAGATGCATTCCAGAGGCCACAAGGGGTTTTATCCCCTGAGCCCTGGATTCCAGCCAAGCCAAGAGGGGTTTTATGCCCTGGACTTAGATTATGGTGCAACAGGGCAGCCTTCCACCCTTTGGCACAGAGCTTGCTGTTCCAAGGCCACAAGGGGTTTTAGATCCTAGACCCCGGACATGTTCCAAGACTCTTTTACCTTATGTCAGACATGCAAGCCCTGACTCAGCTTTTTTCCCAGCACTCAGCTTTTCTCCAACACCTATATCATACACACATATGTACATACATACCTACATATGTATACACTGAGGCAGGAGAATTGCTTGCACCCGGGAGGCAGAGCTTAACAGTGAGCTGAGATTGCGCCACAGCACTCAAGCCTGGCAACAGAGCGAGACTGTCTCAAAAAAAACAACAACACTAATAGCCACTCTGTTGTGTAATGTTCTAAATGACATTTAGAAACCTTTGTGCATTATTATGTATTCTTCGATAACTCTTATGTCTAACTATCCATTACTTGCACAACTTCCTTTTGCCACATTTCTTTGTTGTGTTATATGTGAAAGCAGTTGTTCTCTAGTATTAAGGTGCATGAGAAACATTGCAGATACCTTTAGAAAGTGTACATTCTCAGTGCTTCCTCTACCAGTATTCTGATTCCACAGATATTCTAAGGTAGGGGCCAGTCATCTTAAAAAAAAAAAAAAAAAAAGAAAAGAGAAAGAATCCCAATGGACTCAGAGAGTGGATTTGTTGAAAATGAATATTCCCTTAATGAATATGATAAAAATAAACCGGCACACAAACATACATACAGATGTATATAAATATATAAGTAAATAGCAAGGAACAATTAATTTTGTTTAATTTTGCTCTTTCATAGGATTAAATATAATTAACAACACACTGATAAAGTAAGTGCAGTAATTAGAAAATGGAAAAAAAATACTGACTTAATATGGTTACTGAAATAGAAAAAGTTGAATTCGCCTCATTTTGAGATAGCATTGTTTACTGTGCTTAAATGTGTTTAAGAAGTCCAGGAAGTTGCTTTGTGAGTCAAAAATCATCTCCTAGAAATGTTGCTTAGCCCACTTTGATCTTTTATATTTACAGTGCTGCTTGTAGTTGTATCATCCACAGGAAATCTAACATTAAAAAATAATTCTAGCCTCTGGGACACTTTAAAAATGCTATATTTTAAAAAATGATGTAACTATCCTAACTTTATAATTGCAATTTTTTGAAACAAAATCTGTTTTATTTTTATCATATACATTAAGGGAATATTCATTTTCAGCAAACCCACTCTGTGAGTCCATTGGGATTCTTTCTCTTTTCTTTTTTTTTTAAGATGACTGGCCCCTACCTTAGACCATCTGTGGAATCAGAATACTGGTAGAGGGAGCACTGAGAATGTACACTTTCTAAAGGTATCTGCAATGTTTCTCATGCACTTTAATACTAGAGAACAACTGCTTTCACATATAACACAACAAATAAATGTGGCAAAAGGAAGTTGTGCAAGCAATGGATAGTTAGACATAAGAGTTATTGAAGAATACACAATAATGCACAAAGGTTTCTAAATATCATTTAGAACATTACACAACAGAGTGGCTATTAGTGTTGTTGTTGTTTTTTTTTTTTGGGGGGGGGGGACAGAGTCTCGCTCTGTTGCCAGGCTTGAGTGCTGTGGCACAACCTCAGCTCACTGCAACCTCTGCCTCCCGGGTGCAAGCAGTTCTCCTGCCTCAGCCTCCTGAGTAGCTGGGATTACAGGCACAACCAACCCATCACGCCCAGCCAATTTTTGTATTTTTAGTAGAGACAGGGTTTCACCATGTTGGCCAGGATGGTCTCATCTCCTGACTTCGTGATCCGACCACCTTGGCCTCCCAAAGTGCTGGAATTACAAGCGTGAGCCACAGCGCCTGGCCTAGTGTTTTTCAAATAAAATGCCTCAAACTCTTCACTCCAGCACCTCTCTAGAGACATAGTTCCTAGTAGTTATGGTTAAGTGCAAAGACTCTGGGGCAAGCTATTTACATTTGATCCAGCTCTGCTACCCACACACGACTTCACCTTTCACTATCTCAGTTGCCTCACCTATAAAATAAGATATTGTAATGAACAGAGCATGAGTGACAGCATGTAAAGCGCTTAGAACAGTGCTTGCCCCATGACAACTGGCTCATTAAATGCTTGCTCCTTAAGGTACAGGGATAAAGAAGATATATGTCCCTGCTGCTTGTGGCTTGTATCCAGGTATTTCATATATACATAAAAATGTGATGAGGACTACACAGGAATAATACATGAGAGAGGGAGCCTGATCTAGTTGGATGAGTTGGGGAAAGAGGGGCTAGATTATGAGGAAGTTGATAGCAAAAGGGGAGGATTGCTGAGGAGAGTATTCTGGGCACAGGGTACGCTTTTAAGCAAAAAGTGGAGCGTACCAGCCAGTGAGAGAAAACAGGAGGGCTTAAGATGAGACTGGAGTAGGCTTGTAAGATTTTAATTCAGAGGAAGGAGAAAAGGCATAGGATTTTCTCCTGGTGTTTTGAGGCCTTTTTATTCTGGAAGGAAACACCTCCTCATGAGCAGAATTGTGTTGCATGAGTAACCAAGTAACCCTAGAGCCAAGGAAGCCTGTGAAATCAAAAATTTAAGCTTCCCATTCTGAAAAGTAATAAAAGACAAAGGAGAAAGGGGTTGAGAATGGATTCTGAGTAGTTAATTCACATAGTAGACCGCATTTGAAAAAGCAATCATAGGAAAAACTACAGGTGGAAAGACTCATTCTCGATTTTTTATCAATGGAAAATGAAAACCTCTACTAATCATTCTTCTTTTTCTTTCTTCTAAAATATTTTAAAAGAAGCCAGTATAAATGTGGACTGTATCTTTTCTCTCTTTATAGAGATTAGGTTGTAACAGTAAACCATTAAAAGGGGAACTTTGGTTTTAAGAGGATATTTAAAATCACAAATTTTTGATGATTATTATCTTCCTTTCTATAAAAAGTTTCCCAAGGAAGAGATTTAAAACTCTGAAATTGTGTAAGAACACACTGCTGAAAGGAATTCAAAAGTTGCTAGAAGCACCCAAAGCTTTCATAAAAACATAAAAATTTAAAAGAGCATACTTTATACTTTATTTCAAATTAACCTCTAAATCATTTATCCTTTATTTGATTTACCACAGCCTTATTTTCTGCTTATTAGACAATCAATTTTTTAAAACTACCACATACAGCATCAAATATACAATATCACTGTAAAATAATAATATAGTTAATGCTCAAGGAGTGCTTCTTATGTGTCAAGCACTCTGCTAAGGTTTTAAGTATATTATTATATCCTCATTTTACAGAAGGGAAATGAGGGAGAAATAAATAAAGTGCCTTTATCGAAGTACTTAAAAAATATATATTTACGTATGTTTAAAATCTAACCAGTTACATATTCATTAATGCACTTATACTTATCACTTTACATAATTCATTAATTTTAAGTTTTTAACATGAATAAAACTTGATATGGAAATAGAAAACATAAACCTAACAAACTCTGCCTGGTAAAAATGAAAAGACCAGCATAGGTCACCAAAATATTTTAAAGACTTAAAAAGAAAGAATTTTATCATGTTGAATACTTGGAAATTTCAGTGAAATAATGAAGTTGGAGAATATTTACATTCTATTAACATCAAGATCTAAAGAAATGAAAAGTTCAGACAGGCACAGAAAAGGTCTTATTTAAGTTTAATTTTAAACTGTAACTGCCACTTATTTCTTTGATATGGAGCAGATACTTTCTGAGACTTCAGAGATTCTCCATTAACTATTCAAAGTTCTTTCTAATACATACATTTAAAGTACAAATTCCTGAAATTAAACTGTCAATTTTGAAGCATATAAAATATTGAGATTCTTCAAATTACAGAATATTTTTCTTATTAGAAATATAATTTGCTCATAAGTTATAAATGAACTGCAACCAAATCAGTGTCTACATAATTCATGTAGGCTTTTCTGATAGTTGAGCAAAACCACAAATCTAAAGGCCTAGGTTTCTTCCTTGCCTACCAGTGAAACAAAATGAACATGACATAAATTAACATGAGTACTACACGGCCTCATGAGTACTACATGGCCTGACTTCTTTAACAACCACTGAGGTAAAAACGTGCAAATCTATCCCATGAGTGATTCTAGTCATGATAAAAATGGCACACATCGGCTGGGCGCAGTGGCTCACGCCTGTAATCCCAGCACTTTGGGAGGCCGAGGCGGGCAGATCACAAGGTCAGGAGATTGAGACCATCATGGCTAACATGGTGAAACCCCGTCTCCACTAAAAATACAAAAAGTTAGCTGGGCGTGGTGGCGGGCGCCTGCAGTCCCAGCTACTCCGGAGGCTGAGGCAGGAGAATCTGGGAGGCAGAGCTTGCAGTGAGCCGAGGTCACGCCACTGCACTCCAGCCTGGGCAACAGAGCGAGACTCCATCTCAAAAAAAAAGGCACACATCAAAACAATTAATACTTGTGCATAATAGCAGGATGTACTTTTGAAACAAGTGTATTTTCCTAAAGATACTCACTTTAGTCTATGGTAGCATATTCGGGCAGACAAGAAAATTTACAATATCTCAGACATTTTATCTTGAATGAACTACCAATTATTAGACATAAAGAATTACACAGCAAAAACAATTGCCCTGTAACTACATTTAGTTTCAAAACCCCCCAGAAATAGTTCATGGAAATGACTAGGAAATTCCATAACAGTCTCCAAACAATTGTTCATGTATTTTTTATTATAAAGCTAAAATAAACGAAAACAATTTCCTTTTCACTTATGAAATTGGAACTTAGCTGCAATGCAACTAAGTTCTATTCATTTTTCTTATATTTGATTAGGGATTAGATACATTTAAAATTTTAATCATTAAGTTGTATTATTATAAAGCAGATGAGAGGATTTGATCAACCAAGGGGAACCAACAAGAAATTTATTCAAGGACAGATTTGGAGGTAAGGCTCATCCCAAAACTGAATACACCTATGTGACCAGCCCCAGGATCAAAGAAACAATATTATCATCATCCCAGAGCCCCTTATTCAGTTACTACCCCTGCAAGGATTACCGTTTTTTTTGAGACAGAGTCTTGTTCTGTTGCCCAGGCTGGAGTGCAGTGGCATGATGTCAGCTCACTGCAAGCTCCGCCTCCTGGGTTCACGCCATTCTCCTGCCTCAGCCTCCCGAGTAGCTGGGACTACAGGCGCCCACCACCACGCCTGGCTAATTTTTTTTTTTTTTGTGTATTTTTAGTAGAGACGGGGTTTCACCGTGTTAGCCAGGATGGTTTCAATCTCCTGATCTTGTGATCCGCCCACCTCGGCCTCCCAAAGTGCTGGGATTACAGGTATGAGCCACCGCTCCCGGCCACATTGCAACTTCTAATATGCTAACATTAAAAATAAAAAACAAAACAAACAAAAAAAACAGATGTTCAAGCGTCCATTAGAATTGCAAGTTACCTGAAAGATTTTCTTGAGAATTATTACTTGATGGGTTTTGAAATATGTTATTTAGATGTTCAGAACCCTTTGTATTGACATACTGAGTTTCAGTTGTGTTATCAATAATTTAAGATTCAGGCTAGTGATATTTAGATAAGCGAAGGTATGGATTAAAGCAATTTAAGAGGTTTTTATTACTCCATTATTGAGTTAGTATTGACTATCACAGAGATTTGTACAAAATGTAGCCAGCTTTCAAATTTAAAATACAAATCTGCAATCATCTACTCTGTAGTCTATCAATTAATTTCTATGTTTATAAAATGGCAAATTTTATTATTCTCAAATTTTGTTTCAAATTATCTTCAAAAGTGCTATTAAAAATTAGTATTATAAAAATGTAAAATTTATTTAAGTAAGACTTTAGCATTTCAATAGTCAAATACATCTTTAGCTGTTGTACGGAAAAGAAATGGTAACTATATTTGAACTGTGTGTTTTATATATAGAATATATCAAGTAAAATAATACAAAGCAAGGATTGTGATTTATATGACATAAATTAATCAGAAATGGTGATTGTTTATAGTTCCAAAGAAAAAAAATAATGATGGACAATTTGAGGAATTGGATCTATTTTAGAATTCAAAGCTACTATACCTTTTATACAATTTTGAGAGATGGATATATTTTCTTACAATTTGCCACTATACACTTTTTTTCTCAAATATAGATTTTGCTCAATAAGTAGAAATTCATAAAACACCAAGGTTTTGATTAAGGCTTAAAATCATAGCAAAGGCATTGACCTGTATAAACTAGAATGAAACATTTAAAAATTGCAACAAATTATCTCAGTTGAATGATATCTTCAAAGGTATTTACCATCTGTACATAGAAGGGAATAGTGGGAAGAAAAATGCAAATGTGAGCTCAAGAGCTTAGGGGAATGTGGAAAAAGTATTAAAGTCACAGTGTTTGCTATTTCAAAGTGTCTATGACAAGCATTAGTCCCACAACTTATACTGAGACTACTGAAGAAAAGTTTATTCATCCTTTTTCCTATTAGGATAAGGAAGAATAATTACGTCAGTATTTCAAAATATCATTAACCAAAGGTAGAGGTTATCTAAGATTTGCTTAGAATAGTCATTTGCATATGAAGCTAATCAGAAATTTAGAATGGTGTTTGAAACACCTATCCATATCCCAGAGCTGTAAAAAAAGACTTTGACCCAGTGATGCCACTAACATTTCTTTATAAAAGGATAGGAGACTATGAACAACTAGATAGAAGATGCTGGGCAGTGAACCACAGAAGCTGTAAAAAGATGGCCCAGGGATAACAGATTGAAATGTAAAATGCAACACAATAAAACTTTTAGAAGAAACACAGAAGATAATCTTCGGGACCAACAGCTAGGCAAAGAATTTTTAGACATGACACAAAATCATGATCTGTAAAAGAAAAACATAGATAAATTGTACTTAATCAAGATTAAAAACACCATGTTCAGAGGATAAAAAGGCAACCTATAGATTGAGAGTGTGTATAAGTAAACCATATATCTCACAAAGAACTTGTATCTAGAATATGTAAGGAATCCTGAAAAATTCAATGGTAAAGAAAGCCAATTCATAATTATGCAAAAGACATTAGCAGACAAATAAACAAATGAAAAAAAAGTCTGGTATAATTAGCTTTAGGAAAATGCCAATTACAACCATGACAGATAAAATAATACAATATAGACAATATGAAATGCTGGCAAGGGATGCAAAGAAACTGGATTTCTCATACCTTGCTGCTGGAAATATAAAAAGACACAATAATTCTGGAAAGATTTGTGCATGTATATGTGTGTATTATAGCATGTTCAAAAAATTATACATGATTACCACATTTTAAGAGAGCTTGATCCATACGGCCAACATGAGTGTTTGTGACAATTTTGGGTGAATGATTATTGGTGAATATTCATAAAAAAACACAAGAAAAAATTAAACAAAAAACCTAATTCCTCCCCTAGTATATACCATATGGGGAAAATACAGAACATAATGTGACAAACACTTTTCTGAACACTTTATAAATATCAGCTAATTTAATCGTAGAGCAACTCTATTTTACACAGGAAAAAACTAGGCAAAGAGCAGTTAAGTAGTATACCTGGGGTCACAGCTAATAAGTGATGATGCTGACATTTGATTTTAGGCTATATCCAGAGCCTGTGCTTTTAATTACTATAAAATATGAGTACTAATGAAATAAGGAGGACAAAATTATTAAACTGAGCTGCCTTGGAATGTCAAAGACCAAAAAGTACATTACATGCACATAAGACCAATCAGAGAGAAGTCTGGGGTATTACTGCCAATAGAAATGCAGAGATTTCTCAAACCTATATGAAATTATATTTGATTTAATATTTGTATTTTCCACATGATTGAATTTACAAGAAATAGATCTCGATGAAAATTAATTTATAAAACAAAACTTAGAAATATTAATCAATTGTATATACACAATACCCAAACAATATCGAAACAACCTAAAGATACCATGTGGTGGCTTAGTAATGTGTAGACTTGCCTAGACTAAATTACATTTCCAGAAATTCCCTTCCCTTGATATTTCAGATTAGGGTGAACCACAGAGACTTTTTCATATGCAATTTAGAGAGAAGAAGCCAAGCAGTAGTCATACGGTTTCTTATGTTTGGAAAGAAATTGAGACAGTCAAGAGAACTTTTGTTGTTAATACATGTCACTCATCTGCTTGCTCAACTGATTACCAGAGGGCAGTGGCCAGGCTCCCCCTGGATCTTCCTGCAGCTTCTCAAACTCTTGGGAGAGGTTTCTGCTTACTGCCAAAAAGGAAGTACCAGTTTCTCCTGCAGGGAACCCCTATCATCAACATTGTAGAATGAACACATGCTCCAGTTTGTCCTCAGGGGCTTCAGCTCATATTTGTGGGTTTAAGCTTGGCTTTCCTCTCTCCCACTTTACATCCTTCTTTTTCCTTCCTGACTGATCCTGCCCTAGAGTCTTCAAGCACCAGTATCAAATCAAAAATCAGCAAATTTACAGACTATTGTAACCAGCTCCCATAATTGTATATACTCAAATCCTTGTAACAAGTTGTGTGTGTGTGTGTGTGTGTGTGTATGTATGTAATGTTCCTAGTGATTCTACTTCTTATTGATACAGTATTTAGTAGTTATCAAAGGAAAATAATCTCATGGCTTTAAATTCTCAGATTGAATCTGAGTTAGAACCTGGGTAAGTTCTAAGACTGCCCTAAAATAAATCCTTATCTCCTATAACCTCAGGTCTGAAAGATCTGAAACCAAACCCAAAATCTAATCATAATGGCTGAATTACAATACAAATTGAATATCCTAACTTACAGAATCATTTTTCTCAAGTTTGGGGCATTAATTGGAAATAAATGGAACCCTGAAAATTAGGATGGGGACATATAGGCAAATTTAGATGAAATGGGAAGATTGAATCCCTGAATTCTGCTAAGCCTACTTTTCTTTCCATTGCTGCCTGAGAAAGCTAGCTTTCCCTTGTCTGAAGAACCTGTAACAGTCTCACTTGAGGTAGTTGACCACTGCTGAGAAAATGGAATAGGCAGTGGAAAAGGGTAGATAGAAGTATCTGCTGCAATCACATGACTGATTGCAGAAATTAAGACTACAATAGTTTCTTTCTTCCTTACTTATATGAACACACACACAAATACATGCACACACATATAACAAGTATTGTTTTTCCCCTTTCTCTTCTCCTATCGCCAAACACACAATGCATTAATAGTAGTTATCAGTGCATATCTCACTATTTAAGTTATAGGATATTAAAGAAGAAATGTGAATCAGATGAAAGAAGAAAACTGCTTTTTGAAATGGGACTTTGTAAACCATTAGAATGAAGACTAAGTCTATGTTCAGTTATAAGGCAGGAGAGATGTGTCATGTTTTCATATAAGACAGGAACACGGTTTTGTTTACTTGTAGATTACATATGACTTAAAAAGAAGTGTAGAGCTTTCAGGTTCAAAATGCATGAACTGTAGTGACTTATAATAAAGTGTCAATTGGATCAGATTGAAATATGATTCCCAGAATTTCCTTCTCTGTATATTTCCAATTAGGGTAGGCTACAAAAGGTATTTTCTTCAGAGAAGATTTTGAGGGCAGAAGTAAAACATCAGCCATATAAATGTAATACTGTAAACTAAAAACTGCCATTCTTCTCCTTGAGAGTTCTCCTTCAAAACAAATAAAATTTGAGAACTTCTTTTTCTTCCTTTTCATAAAAAGGATCGGTATGGAATGATGACACTTAAAGTCATGGCAGTCTCTGAGCCTCTTTATTTAGAATACACCCTGATGCTAAATCCTGAATAACTGGATGAATCTCTTCTCATAGTTTTGGATAACTAGCACTGCAATGAGCTTCTTAATAAAATGAGCTGTGCTCCGGACACAGTGATTCATGCCTGAACGCCAAGCATTTTCAGAGGCTGAGGCAGGAGGATTGCTTGGAGCCAGGAGTTCAAGACCAGCCTGGGCAACCAAACAATAATCTATCTTTACAAAAAATATTTTATTTTATATTAGCCCAGCATGGTGGTTTGTACCTGTGGCCCCAGCTACTCAGGAGGCTGAGGTAGGAGTATCAATTGAGCCCAGAAGGTTGAGGCTGCAGTGACCAGTGATCAGGACACTGCACTACCGCCTGGGTGACAGTGAGATCCTGTCTCAAAAAAATATATAAATAAACAAAACAAAATCAGCTGTGCTAAATAAAATATATTTTTAACCTAGTTTATTCTGCTGTTGCTGTTTTTCATCTTTCCAGGATTTTGGTTTATTTTTTTAAAATTATAAGTGGCACTGCCATGATAAGTTGAGAAAAAAATAATTCATAACTACTGCAACCATTGAGACAGAGTAAGTAGAATAGTCATCATCCAGCTACCTCCTCATTGTGTAACCTTTCTCCAGAAACACAGACCTATCTTTCCAGTTTAACTTTCCTCCATTTACAACATTACATAAAGATGATCATAAGAGTCTACTATTTTTTCCAGCTCTCTCCTCTCTAATCAGTGCTGCCAGCTGTTAGTAGGTCAGGTGTCACAAAATTCATTGCTCAAAATGTCTCTTTTCTTCTTTAAATTATTTTAACTTATCTCTTAGTTTTCTCTGATAGGAAGTAACTATTTTTTCTCAGTATGGAAAGAAAAGCTGTTCCATAATTCATAAGTGAGCAATGAAGATTTCACCAAAAAAAGTGAAGACAGAGAATTTAATATACTTGTAACAACACATACATGTATCAATTATCTTACATTATTCATTTAGATTATTTTTTCAAACTAAATATATTTTGGTCATCACCTGCTTTTGCCACATGGTTATAGTAGGGTCTGTCAGCCATATCCTTTCATTGTGGCCACAGGATTAGGCAACCAATTTAAACTGTGTCAACCAAAATGCCCAAACCTATTCAGAAATAGCATGTGACCTGAGTTAAGCAAACTGGAGTACTTTCCTGGAATTTTTAAAATTTGAGTTGATGGAGTAGGATATGATATTCTTTTCTGCTCATAGTTTGTGGGTTTATAAGCCTGAAATGCCTTTAGCCAGGTCTCCTTTGTTAAAGAAAATTTAAAAAATGAAGAGAGCAGCAGAGATGAGACAATTGATGTGCATGCCTTTGTAAATGTGCGTGTGCGTGTGTGCGTGTGTGTGTGTGTGTGTGACTATACCAAGGCTGATGCATGAATCATTTATCATTTTTTCTCTTTTTGCTGTGCTGTTTCAGTCTAGGTTTCACAATGAATTTGTATAAAAGTCAGTGAATTCATTACATTGCTGAAGCTGCAGGTGGTCTATAGCTTAATCAAGGTGTTAATTGATTGGCACTAAGTGTGGTTTGAGGTTAGTGTGGCAGATGGAACCCAATGAATATAGAGTTTTGTTATACAAACTATAGATGTACTTAAGCTTTCTACATCTGTGCTACATTTTTTTTCGAATAGACATAGGTGATAAAACACCTGCCACTTAATTAACACCCTTTGTAGTCATTCCCAAAGTTAGATTATTCTCAAACCTGCTCTGCCATCTGTAAATGTTAAAACTTTGCTTGCTATTCCTAGAGTTTCATCTTTCCTTTACTTTGCAAAGTAAAATATAAAAAATGTTTACATCTTGCAAATGAAGGAAAATAAATCATTATAAAGGGGGTTAATGAATAGATAAATACAAAGTTCTTATAATTTTGAGCTGATAATCCTATAAAAATGAAAACTTTATTAAAATTAAAAGAATATTTAAGAGAGTAGACATTTCTGGGAAAATAGCAAATTTTAAACATCCTGGCTATGCTTTGCTATCAAACCTAACACATCTACCTCCTTTGAGCCAAGAAGCTGCTATGGACGTAAGGGAGCCAATGAATTGAAGGAGGCAACTGAGCCTTCAAGTCTTGTTTAGTCCTGAAGAATAAAAAATATTTGAGGTATGACTTGCACCTTTCAGAGAAGACAGTGCCTGGGGCCTGGTGATATAGGGTCCATGATTTAGATTAGGCTGAGACAGATCCTGGCAAGAGCTTGACCTGGCAAGAGATTGGAAAAGAGGCTCTATGTCACATTAGTGTCTGGTCTGGCTGACCTTCAGAGCTTGAAGAGAAGCTTCAAGTTTCTCTACATGATGAGGCTGGGAGACTACAAAAAGATGGGTGAGCAGAGACGGTTTCCTTCTGGGGCTTCAATAAGAAACTTCTAATCTGCCTGTTGTGAAATCAAAGACCCAATGGAGCAGAGGAAACACACCATCCCCTACTCTGTGAATCACTATATGCCAGCAGCAGGACCTGAGTCCTAAAGAATGAGAAAATAAAATAATAGCAGGCTCCTAATGAAGCTCAAAAGAAAGGTGAAAGAAGCAGAAGACTCAGAACTGGCTCAGGAACAATAATGGCAGTAGATTACTGTTGTGAAGTAGATAAATGGCAATTTTTGGTTCCAACCCTGGTGTATAGAATAGCTCAACTGTAGGTACAGTGCATGATACTGTCATAACTGATCCATGCACGGCTGTCTGTTTTTATTTATGCAGTCATCCCTCTTGAGTAGTGTAATAAGCAACTGAGGGCCCACCACACAATACAAAGAGTAGAATCTCACCAATCATTAATATTTATTTATTTTCTCTTCCTTCACCTCATTTCCTCTGTTCCCTCGCCCAAGAGAACAACCCTTCTGAAGCCTGTTAGCTATTCCATTTCTTTTCATTTCACATTCTTTTTACTCGTCTACATTTCTTTCCAAAATTTTTAATTTCATTTTAATTGTTTTATGTTTAAATTGCTAAGTATTTATGTTTATATTGCTAAGATTCATGCATGCTGTTGTGTGTCATTGTAGTATATTCATTTTGTGGATTTATAACAGCATATTACATGATATTCAGCCACTTGACTAATGTGGAAGCATTTGATTCGATTCTACAGATGTGCTATTGTGAAGAGAGCTGCTGTGAACATGCTGTTTCCAGAGTACACAGGAGAGATTATCTCCTGGATCTACAGCCAAAATTACTTCATCACACAGTATACAAAATTATACACAATAATATCTAACTGCTTTCCAAAGCATTGGTATCAACTTACGTTTAAAGAAACAATATATAAAAGACTCAGAGGACTCACGTCTTTTTAATCACTTGGCATAATGACCATTTTATTTTATTTTTCCAATCAAATGAATGTAAAAGAAAACTCACTATGGTATGATATGTAATTCTCTAATCACTATTAAGTCCAAAATATGCCTTCATATATGTTTACTAGCGATATATAGTTCCTCTTCTGTAAAGTGCTAATCATGATTTGTGGCCATTCATATATTAAATTGCTGGTGCTTTTTAATTGGCTTAGCATTTATTTATATATTGTTGATGATACTTTCTTCATTGTATATAATAAAAATGCCTTCTAGAGAAGACGCAGAGCAAAATGGTGGAATAGAAGACTCCATCATCCCCCAACCCTGCCCCCACAAGGACACCAAGTTAACAGCTATCTACACTGAAGAAACAGCTTCACAAGAACCAGAAATCAGGTGAGCACTCATAGTACCTGGTTGTAACTTCATATCATTGAAAGAGGCACTGAAGGGATAGGAAAAACAGTTTTGAATCATGATGCCACCCCTCCCTGACCTGGGGCAGGTTTGGAGTGGTGCCCAGAGCATCTCTAGGCAGTGTAGTGGGGAGAGTACAGCAATTGTGAGGCACTAAACTCAGTGGTGTCCTGTTAGAACAGAAAAGAAAACCAAACCAAACTCAACTAACACCGGCCCATTGAGGGAACCTTTAAACCAGCCCCAGCCAGAGGGGAATCCTGGATCACAGCCATCAGAACTTGAGTGTCTTCAAACCTCAGCACAGATGGCTACAGTGCTCTTGTCTCCAAGTAAATTTGAAAGGCAGTCTGGGTCATAAGGACTGCAACTCTTACGTGACACTTAATGCTGAACTAGGCTCAGAGACAGTTGACTGGGGGGGCCACGTGACATACTGAGACACCAGCTGGGACAGCCAAGGGAGAGCTGGCATCACCCCTCCCCTAATCCCCAAGTTGTAGAGTTTCCAGCTCCAAGAGACCCCTTCATTTTGCTTGAGAAGAGGAGAGAGAAGGGGGGAGGACTTTGCCTTGCCTCTTGGATACCAGGTCAACTATAGTAGGTAGGGCAACAGAGTCATGAGGTCCCTGTTCCAGGCCCTAGCTATCAAATGACATTTTTAGACAAATACCCTGGGCCAGAAAAGAACCCACTGCCTTGAAGGAAGGGAATCAGTCCTGACAGCATCATCACCGGTTAACTAAGATTCCTTAGTCCCTGAATAACCAGCAGCGATACCCAGGTACTGCATCAAGGGCCTTGGGTGAGACACTGAGCCTTGCTGGCCTCAGGTACCAGCACAGCCACAGGAAGGCAGAGCACCAAGCAGGCTCTTGGGCTCCCTAATTCCAGGACCTGACTCTTGGATGACGTTTCTGGATCTGCCCTGGGCCAGAAGGGAGCCCACTGCCCTAAAAGGTGAGTTCCAGTCCAGTTCATCATTCACCACGGCTGCCTTAAGAGCCCTTGAGCCTTAAGGAAACATTGGTTTGTAGTCTGGCAGTACTCCTCATGGCCTATGGTGGTTGTGGCTACAGGAGTGAGGCTCCTTTGCCTTTGGAAAGACAAGAGAAAAGTGGGAAGAACTGCATCAAGTGATTTGAGAGCTAGCTCAGCCTGAATACAATACCAGGTAGACGTCTAAGGTTTTTGACTCTAGTCCCAGACTCCTGGACAGTGCCTTTGGAACCACCCAGGGCCTGAGGGACATCACCACCCTGAAGAAAAGGACACAGGCCTGGCTGGTTTTGCCCCCTGCTGAGTGTAGAGCCACAAGGCCTTGAGTGAACATAAGCAGTGGCCAGGAAGTAGTCACAGCAGGCCTTGGGTGAGATGCAGCACTGTGCTGGCTTCAGGTCTGACCCAGTACCGTCATAGTGGTGGTGGCCACAGGGGTGCTTATGTTACTCCAACTATAGATTTAGGTGGCTCAGAACAGAGAGAGAGAGACTGACTGACTGAGAGAAAGGAATGGAAGAGAACAAGAGTGTCTCCCAGGAATCCAGAGGATTCTCTTGGACCTTGTCCAAGACCGTGAAGAAGGTGCCTCCACAAGTCTGCAAGAACCACAGTATTACTGGGTTTGGGGAGCCCCCTAAAGTAGATACAGCTTAGATCACAATACCTAATCCTTCCAAGTATCTGGAAAGCTTTCCCGAGAAGGAGGTCTACAAATAAGCCCAGACAGTGAGAACTAAAATAAATACCTAAATCTTTAATGCCCAGACACTGAAGAATGTCTACTAGCATCAACACTATCCAGGAAAACATGACCTCACCAAATAAACTAAATAAGTCACCAGGAACCAATCCTGGAAAAACAGAGAAATGTGACATTTCAGCCAGAGAATTCAAAATAGCTGTGCTGAAGAAACACAAAGAAATTCAAGACAACACAGAGAAGGAATTTAGAATACTGTCAGATAAATTTAACAAAGAGATTGAAATAATTAAAAAGAATTGAGCAGAAATTCTAGAGCTGAAAAATGCAATTAGCATACTGAAGGGTGCATCAGAGCCCTTTCATAACAGAATTTATCAAGCAGAAGAAAGAATTAGTGAGTTTGGGCCGGGCGTGGTGTCTCATGCCTATAATCTCAGCACTTTGGGAGGCCGAGGAGGGTGGACCACCTGAGGTCAGGAGTTCAAGACCAGCCTGGCCAACATGGTGAAACCCTGTATCTACTAAAAATACAAAAATTAGCCAGGCGTGGTGGGGTGCACCTGTAATCCCAGCTACTCAGGAGGCTGAGACTGGAGAATCACTTGAACCGGGGAGGTGGAGGTTGTAGTGAGCCAAGATTGCACCACTGCACTCCAGCCTTGGCAACAAAGAGTGAAAAAGCATCTCAAAAAAAAAAAAAAAAAAAGAATTACTGAGCTTGAAGACAGGCTATTTGAAAACACACAATCATAAGACACAAAAGATAAAAGAATAAAAAATAATGAAGGATGCCTACAAGATCTAGAAAACAGCCTCCAAAGGGCAAATCTAAGAGTTATTGGCCATAAAGAGGAACTAGAAAAAGAGATAGGGGTAGAAAGTTTATTCAGTGGGATAATAACAGAGAACTTTCTATACATAGAGAAAGATACCGATATCCAAGTACAAGAAAGTTGTAGAATACCAAGCAGATTTAATACAAAGAATACCTCAAGTCATTTAATAATCAAACTCCCAAAGATCAAAGATAAAGAAAGGATCATAAAAGCAGCGAGAGATAAAAATAAACATATACAATTAAGATCCAATACATCTGGCAGCAAACTTTTCAGTGGAAACCTTTATAGGCCAGGAGGGAGTGGCATGACATATTTAGAGTGCTGAATAAAAAAACAAAACAAACAAACAAAAAACAACTTTTACCCTAGAATAGCATATCCAGTGAAAATACTCTTTAAACATAGAGAAATAAAGACTTTCTCAGACAAAAAGCTGAGGAATTTCATCAATATCAGATCTGTTGTATTAGCCAGAGTTCTCTAGAGGAACAAAACTAATGGAATATACACACACACACATACACACACACACACATACATATAAAGGGGAGTTTATTAAGTATTAACTCACATGATCACAAGGTCCCACAATAAGCCATCTGCAGGCTGAGGAGCAAGGAAAGCCAGTCTGAGTTCCAAAACTGAAGAACGTGGAGTTCGACGTTTGAGGGCAGAAAGCATCCAGCATGGAAAAGAGATGTAGGCTGGGAGGTTAGACCAGTCTCTCTTTTCACATTTTTCTGCCTGCTTATATTCTAGCCATGCTGGCAGCTGATTAGATGGTGCCCACTCAGATTAAGGGTGGGTCTGCCTTTCCCAACCCACTGACTCAAATGTTAGTCTCCTTTGGCAACACCCTCACAGACACATCCAGGATCAATATTTCGTATTTTTCAATTCAATCAAGCTGACACTCAGTATTAACTATCACACCTGTTCTATAAGAAATACTAAAGGAGGTCAGTGATGAAAAAAAAATTGCAGATAGGAGACAAGACTAACTTGTAGCTCCCACTCAGATGCAAAGAATAGCGTGTGGAGATTCACATTGTGAACTTTTGCTCCAAGAACCACTGCAGGGAACACAAAAGGAAAACCAAAATGATTCACAAACTCTTTGAAAGAAGTGGCTTGCCGCTGCAACCTCCATGAAACAGCTGAAACACTGTGCATTCCCAAAGTGCGAGAAGTGTAAAGTCTGCCCCCAAACACACATCCTCACTGAGTAATATGGTTTGGCCCTGTGTCCCCACCCAAATCTCATCTTGAATTGTAATCCACAGTGAGGGACCTGTAATCCCCATGTGTCAAAAGAAGGAGGTGATTGGATCATGTGGATGGTTTCCCCATGCTGTTCTCATGATAGTGAGTGACTTATCTTGACATCTGATGGTTTTGCAAGTATGTGACAATTCCTCCTTCACATGTTCACACTATCTCCTGCTGCCTTGTGAGGAAGGTCCTTGCTTCCTTTCCACCATGATTGTAAATTTCCTGAGGCCTCCCCAGCCATGTGGAACTGTGAGGCAATTAAACCTCTTTTGTTTATAAATTACTCAGTCTCAGGTAGTATCTTTATAGCAGTGTGACAATGGACTAATATACTCAGGAAAATGAAAATAAGGATCACAAGAGAATAATTTACCCTTACCAAGAGCTGAAACAAAATTAGAGAGCCAAGTAAAATACAAAAGTAGAATGAGCAATTAGAAGAGCCCTGTAGGCATGCCCAATCTTCAGGGAAGCCCAAGGAAGCCATTTCTGACTTTAATTTCACAGGGGCCTTTGGGGAAAGCAGCCAGTGGAATCGGGGAAGGGCCACAGGGAGAAGAAGGCTTCCACTAAACTTTGTAATAATTTCAACAGAGAGTGAATTTTCCTGGGCAGAATCTGGGGAGCAAAGGCAAAGTGCAGATATAAGCACAGAAGCTGTGGCAGACAGGGAAGGGTAAAGCCTAAAAGCCCTGCTTGCTTTCTCAGCAGGGAGTCTTGTAGCCCTGTGTGCTGGAGGCCTGGATATAAACTTGGCACTGTTGGTTGTTGACAGAGCACAGCAGGAGTGAGACTGGCCTTGCTGGCTTCCAGGGAGCTGGGTGAGGCCTGTCACTGCCAGCTTTCCCCCACTTCCCTGACAACCTGTATGACACATCAGAGGCAGCCTTAATCCCCTTCAGAACATAACTCCATTGGCTTGAGAACAACCCCCACATGCCCCACAGTGGTTGCAGCAAGCCCCACCCAATGAGAGTCTGAAGTCAGACCCACTTAACCCTGCCCCATCCTGATGGTTTGTCTCTACAAACCCTGGTAGCTGAACACAAAAGACACAAACTCTTGGAAGCTCTATAGCCCTATCCATTACCAGAGAAACCCAAATACTTATCCAGGTGGCCTCAGGGCAAGGTGTATCCCCCCTATACTACTGCAGCTGGTGCTCTCTTGAAAGCACTACCTCGTGGATAAAGGTCAACCAACTCAAACCATTACAGCAAGTCATAACAGAACAACCCTGCTCCAAGGAAGGAGAAAATAACAGCTAATTCTACTGACTTTAACACCCTTGCTAACCAAAAGTCCTGAGTCTGTCCACATGACAACTTTACTACTAGCATAACCAGCATTCAAAAAAAACAGTGGACTAAACAACTACAACCAAGGATTCTCACAGCCTCAAATTCACTCTCCTGCTACCTCCACGAGAGCATGTTCTGGTATTTACAGCTGGGAGATCTGAAGACAGATCACATCACAGAACTCTTAGCAGACACTCCCCAGTATCAGACCAGAGCCCAGTAGCCCCACTGGGTGGCTAGACCCAGAAGAGAAATAACAATCACTGCAGTCCAGCTCTCAGGAATTTGCATCCCTAGGAAAACGGGAAGAACACCACATCAAGGGAGCACCCAATGAGAAAGAAATAATCTGAACAGCAGCTCTTGTGCTCCAGATCTTTCCACTGACATAGTCTACCCAAATGAGAAGGAGCCAGAAAAATAATTCTGGTAATATTAAAAAAACAAGGTTCTATAACACCTCCAGAAGATCACACTAATTCACTAGCAATGGATCCAAACCAAGAAGAAATCTCTGAATTGTCAGAAAAAAATTCAGAAGGTCAATTATTAAGCTACTCAGGAGGAACCAAAGAAAGGAGAAAACAAACTTAAATTAAAACAGACAACCAAAACTTAAAAACAGAATATGGATGAAAAAATCTCCGGAGAAATAGACATCATAAATAAAAAAGAATCACAACTTCTGGAAATGAAAGACACACTTAGATAAACACAAAATACCCTGGAAAATTTCAACAATAAACCAGAAAAAGTAAAAGGAAGACCTTCAGAGCTCAAAGACAAGGCTTTCAAATTAACCCAATCCAACACAGATAAAGAAAAAAAGAATTTAAGAAAATGAACAAATTCTCCAAGAAGTTTGGGATTATGTTAAATGAACAAACTTAAGAATAACTGATGTTCCTGAGGAAGAAGAGAAATCTAAAAGTTTGGAAAACTTATTTGAGGGAATAATCAAGGAAAACATCCCTGGCCTAGCTAGAAATATAGACATCCAAATACAAGAAGCTCAAAGAACACCCAGGAAATTCATTGCAAAAAGATTATAGCTTAGGCACATACTTATCAGGTTACTTAAAGTCAAGACAAATGAAAGAATCTAAAGAGCTATGAGGTAAAAGCATCAAATAATCTATAAAGGAAAATCTATCAGATTTACAACAGATTTCTCAGCAGAAACCCTGTAAGCTATCAGGGATTGGGATCCTATCTTTAGCCTCCTTAAAAAAACAATTATCAGCTAAGATTTTTTTGCCAGCAAAACTAAGTTTCATAAATGAAGGGGAGATAAAGTCTTTTTCAGACAAACAAATGCTGAAAGAATTCAGCACTATAAAGCCAGCACTATAAGAACTGCTAAAAGGAGCTCTAAATCTTGAAACAAATCCTCAAAATACATCAAAATAGAATCTCTTTAAAGCGTAAATCTCATAGGACCTATACAACACAACACAATACAAAAATCCCAAGGTATTCAGGCAACAAATGGCATGATGAATAGAATAGTACCTCATATCTCAATACTAACTTTGAATGTAAATGGCCTAAATGCTCCACTTAAAAGTTACAGAATGGCAGAAAGGATAGAATTCACCAATCAAGTATCCTCTGTCTTCAAAAGACTCACCTAACACATAAGGACTCATATAAACTTAAGGTGAAAAGATGGAAGAAAGATATTGTATGCAATGGACACCAAAAGCAAGAAGGAGTCGATATTCTTAGACAAAACAGACTTTAAAGTGACAGCAGTTAAAAAAGACAAAGAGGAACATTACATAAAAATGATAAAGAGACAAATGCAACAGGAAAATATCACAACCCTAAATATACATGCACCTAACATTGGAACTCCCAAATGTATAAAACAATTACTACTAGACCTAAGAAATGAGATAGATAACACAATAATATTGAGGAACTTCAATATTCCATAGACAGCACTAGACAGGACATCAAGACAGAAAGTTAACAAATAAACAATAGACTTTAACTATACCCTATAACAAATGGGCTTAACAAATACCTACAGAACATTCTACCTAGCAACTGTAGAATATACATTCTATTCATAAGCACAAGGAACATTCTCCAAGATAGGACATATGATAGGCCACAAAACAAGTCTCAATAAATTTAAGAAAATAAAAATTATATCATGTACTCTCTCAGACCACAATGGGATAAAATTGGAAATCAACTCCAAAAGGAACCCTCACAATCATGCAAATACATAAAAATTAAATAATCTGCTCCTGAATGGTCTTTGGGTCAACAATGAAATCAAGATGGAAATTAAAAAATTATTTGAACTGAATGATACAATCTATCAAACATGACACAACCTCTGGGAAACAGCAAAATCCCTGCTAAGAAAATAGTTAATAGCATTAAATGCCTACATCAAAAAGTTTGAAAGAGCACAAATAGATCATCTAAGGTTACACCTCAAAGAACTAGAGAAACAAGAACAAACCAAACCCAAAACCAGCAGAAGAAAAGACATAAGCGAGATCAGAGCAGAACTAAAAGAAATGGAAACAAACAAAATGCAAAAGATAATGAAACAAAAAGCTAGTTCTTTGAAAACATAAACACAATTGATAGACTATTAGTGAGATTAATAAAGAAAGGAAGATAGACGATCCAAAGAAGCTCAATCAGGAATGAAATGGGAGATATTATAACCAATACAATAGAAATACAAAAGATCGGCCAGGTGCGGTGGCTCATGCCTGTAATCCCAGCACTCTGGGAGGCCAAGACGGGAAGATCACGAGGTCAGGAAATTGAGAACATCCTGGCTAACACAGTGAAACCCCGTCTCTACTAAAAAATACAAAACATTAGCCGGGCGTGGTGGCAGGTGCCTGTAGTGTCAGCTACTCGGGAGGCTGAGCCAGGAGAATGGCATGAACCCAGGAGTCAGAGCTTGCCATGAGCCGAGATTAGTCACTACACTCCAGCCTGGGCAACAGAGCGAGACTTCGTCTCAAAAACAGAAATACAAAAGATCATTCAAGGCTACTATGAATACATTTATATGCACATACTAGAAAACCTAGAGAAGATGGATAATTCCTGGAAAAATACAACCCTCCTAGATTAAACTAGGAAAAAAAAGGAAACTCTCAACAGACCAATAACAAGCAGCAAGATTGAAATGATAATTTAAAAATTGCCAACAACAACAAAAGTCCAGGACCAGATGAATGCACAGCTGAATTCTATCTGACATTCAAAGAAGAATTGGTACCAATCTTACTGAAGCTATTCCAAAAGATAAAGAAGGAGAAAATCCTCCCTAAATCATTCTATGAAGCCAGTATCACCCTAATACCAAAACCAGAAAAGGACATAACAAAGAAAGAAAACTACAGACCAATATGCCTGATAAACATAGATGCAAAAATCCTTGACAAAATACTAACTAACTGAATCTAACAGCATATCAAAAAGATCAAGTGGGTTTCGTACAGGGATGCAGGAATGGTTCAAAATATGCAAGTCAATAAATGTGACATGTCATATAAACAGAATTTAAAATAAAAATCACATGATTATCTCAATAGATACAGAAAAAGCATTTGACAAAATCCAGCATGGCTTTATGATTTAAGCCCTCAGCAAAATTGGTATAGAAGAGACATAACTTAAGGTAATAAAAGTCATCTATGACAAACCCACAGCCAACGTTACACTGAACAAGGAAATGTTGAAAGCATTCCCCCTGAGAACTGGAACATGACAAGGATGCCCACTTTCACCATCTCTATTCAACATAGTACTGGAAGTCCTGGCTAGAGCAATGAGACAGAAGAAAGAAATAAAGGGCATCCAAATTGGTAAAAAGGAAGTCAAACTGTCACTTTTTGCCAATGTAGATTCATACACCTAGAAACCCCTAAGACTCATCCAAAAAGCTCCAAGGTCTAATAAATGAATTCTGTAAAGTTTCAAGATATAAAATCAATGTACACAAATCAGTAGCACTGTTATACACCAACAGTGACCAAGCTGAGAATCAAATCAAGAACTCAACCCCTTCTACAATAGTTGCAAAACAAACAAACAAAAAGCTTAGGAATCCACTTAACCAAGGAAGTGAAAGATCTATACAAGGAGAACTACAAAACACTGCTGAAAGAAATCATAGATGAAACAAACAAATGGATACACATCCGATGCTCATGGATGGGTAGAATCAATATTGTAAATATGACCATACTGCCAAAAGCAATCTACAGATTCAATGCAATTCCCATCAAAATACCACCATCATTCTTTACAGAACTAGAAAAAACAATCCTAAAATTCACATGGAACCAAAAACGAGTGCACATGGCCAAAACAAGACTAATCAAAAAGCACAAATCTGGAGGCATAATATTACCCAACTTCAAACTATACTACAAGGCTATAGTCATCAAAACAGCATGGTACTGGTATAAAAATAGGCATATAGACCAATGGAACAGAATAGAGAACCCCCACATAAACCGAAATAGTTACAGCCAACTGATCTTTGACAAAGCAAACAAAAATATAAAGTGGGGAAAAGACACCCTATTCAACAAATGGTACTGGGATAATTGGCAAGCCACATTTAGAAGAATAAAACTAGATCCTCATCTCTCACCTTACACAAAAATCAACTCAAGGTGAATCAAATACTTAAATATAAGACCTGAAACCATAAAAATTCCAGAAGACAACATTGGAAAAACTCTTTTAGACATTGGCTTAGGCTAAGAGTTCATGATCAAGAACCCAAAAGCAAATGCAACAAAAGGAAAGACAAATAGATGGGACTTAATTAAACTAAAATGATTCTTCACAGCAAGAAATAATCAGCAGAGCCAGCAGACAACCCACAGAGTGGAAGAAAATTTTTTCAAACTATGCATCTGACAAAGGAATAATATTCAGAATCTACAAGGAACTCAAACAAATCAGCATGAAAAAATAATCCCATCAAAAAGTAGGGAAAGGACATGAATATAAAATTCACAAAAGAAGATATACAAATGGTCAAGAAACAAGGGAGCACTTCAGTCACTAATTTTTTTCATAATCACAATTATAAAAAAATTCTCAACATCACTAATCATCAGGAAAATGCAAATCAAAACCGCAATGCAACACCACCCTAGTGCTGAAAGAATGGCCATTATTAAAAAACAAAATATAATAGATGTTGGCACGGGTGTGGTGAAGAGGGAACACTTTTACACTGCTGGTGGGAATATAAACCAGTACAACCAGTATGGAAAACAGTATGGAGATTCCTGAATAAACTAAAAGTAAATCTATAATTTGATCCAGCAAACCCACTACTGAGTATCTACCCAGAGGAAAAGAAGTAATTATATGAAAAAGACACTTGCACATGCTTACAGCAGCACAATTCATGATTGCAAAAATATGAAACCAGGGCCAGGCATGGTGGCTCATGCCTGTAATCCCAGCACTTTGGGAGCCTGAGGTGGGTGGATCACGAGGTCAGGAGATTGAGACCATCCTGGCTAGCATGGTGAAACCCCATGTCTACTACAAATAGAAAAAAATTAGCTGGGCATGGTGGCAGGCACCTGTAGTCCCAGCTACTCAGGAGGCTGAGGCAGGAGAATGGCGTGAACCGGAAGGCAGAGCTTGCAGTGAGCTGAGATCCCGCCACTGCACCCCAGCCTGGACGACAGAGCGAGACCCCGTCTCAAAAAAAGAAAAGAAAAAAGGAAAAGAAATATGAAACTAGCCCAATGCACATAAATCAACAAGAGGATAAAGAAAATGTGGAGTATATATATACCATGGAATATATATATATAGAAAGGAATGAAATAATGGCATTCACAGCAACTTGGATGGAGTTGGAGACCATTATTCCAAGTGAAGTTACTCAGGAATGGAAAACCAAGCCTCTTATGTTCTCACTTGTAAGTGGGAGGTAAGCTATGAAGATGTAAAGGCATAAGAATGATACAGTGGACTTTGAGGGCTCGGGAGGAAGGTTGGGAGAGGGATGAGAGATAAAAATCTACACCTTGGGTACAGTGTACTCTGCTCGCATTATAGGTGCACCAAAATATCAGAAATCACCACTAAAGAACTTACCCATGTAACCAAATAATACCTGTTCCCCTAAAACTATTGAAATAATAAACAAATAAATAAAAAGTAATGCTAAAGGGAGTGCTTCAATCAGTAAGACAGGGACACTAATGAGCAATAAATAATCACATGAATGTATGAAACTCACTGGTAATAGTAAGTACACAGGAAAACACAGAGTATTATAACACTGTAACTGTGGCATGTGAACTTCTTTAATCCTAAGTAGAAAGATTAAACAATGAACCAATAAAAAATAGTAACTACCACAACTTGTCAAGACATAATCAGTACAATAAGATATAAACAGAAACAATAAAAAGTTAAAAAGTGAGGGGGACAAAGTTAATGCATATAGTTTTTATTAGTGTTCATTTTGTTTGTTTGTTTATGCAAACAGTGTTTTTATCAGGTTAAAATAATGGGTTATAAGATAGTATCTGCAAGCCTCGTGGTAACCAAAAAATATACAATGGACACACAAAAAATAAAAAGCAAGAAAATAATCGTATCACCAGGGAAAATCACCTCCACTATAGGAAGACAGGAAAGAAAGAAAGAAGACTACAAAACAACCTGCAAATAACAAAATGGCAGAAGTAATTCCTTACTTATCAATAATAACATTGAATGTAAATACACTAAACTTACCAATGAAAAGACATAAACTGGCTGAATGAATGACAAAACAAAATCTTAATGGATCTATTCCTAAGAAACACACTTAACCTACAAAGACACAAATAAACTGAAAATAAAGGGATAAAAAAAGATATTCCATGCTGATGGAAGCCAAAAAAGAGCAGCAGCCGCTATACTTCTATCAGACAAAATAGATTTCAAGACAAAAACTATAAGAAGAGACAAATAAAGTCATCATATAATTATAAAGGGGTTAATTCAGCAAGATAATATAACAATGTTAAATATATATGCACCCAACAGTGGAGCACCCAAATATATAAAGGAACTATTATTAGAGCTAAAGAGAGATATAGTCCCAAAACAATAATAGCTGGAGATATCAACACTCCACTTTCAGCATTGGAAAGATCTTCCAGGCACTATCAATAAAGAAATATTACACTTAATCAGCACTATAGACCAAATGGATCTCACAGATATTTACAAAACATTTCATCCAAGAGCTACAGAATACATATTATTTTACTCAGCACATGGATCATTCTCAATGATAGACTTATATATTAGAGCATAAAACAAGTCTTAAAACGTTCAAAAAACTGAAATAATATCAAGCATCTTCTCTGACCACAATGGTATGAAACTAGAAATTAAAAAGATAAATTTTTGAAAGAGAAATGAAAAAGGAAACATTACAACTGATACTGTAGAAATTCAAAAGATCATTAGTGGCTCGTATGAGAAACTATATGCCAATATATTGGAAAATCTGGAAGAAATGGTCAAATTCCTAAATACATACAACCTACCAGGAATGAACCAGGAAGAAATCCAAAACCTGAACTGACCAATAACAAGTAACAAGATTGAAGCCATAATAAAAAGCCTCTCAGTGAAGAAAAGCTCAGGACCTGATGGCTTCACTGCTGAATTCTACCAAACATTCAAAGAAGAACTAATACCAATCCTACTCAAAATATTCTAAAAAACAAAGGTGGGAGTACTTCCAAACTCCTTCTACAAGGCCAGTATTACCCTGATACCAAAACCAGACAAAGACACAACAAACAGAAGAAAATTACAGGTGAATATCTCTGATGAATATTGATGCAAACAGCCTCAACAAAGTAATAGCAAACTGAATTCAACAACACATTAAGATTATTCATCATGACCAAGTGGGATGTATCCTGGAATGCAAGGATGGTTTAACATATGTCAATCAATCAATGTAATACATCATATCAAAAGAATGAAGGATAAAAACCATATTTCAATTGATGCTGTAAAATATTTGATAAAATTCAACATTTCTTCATAATAAAAACACTAAAAAACTGGAGATAGAAGGAATATACCTCAGCATAATAAAAACCATATATGACAGTCTTATAGCTAGTATCATACCATATAGGAGAAAACCGAAAGCCTTTCCTCTAAGATCTAGAGCACAACAAGTATGCCCACTGTCATCCTTGTTATTCAACATAATAGTGGAAGTCCTAGCTAGAGCAATCAGACAAAAGAAAGATATAAAGGTCATCCAAGTTGGAAAAGAAGAAATCAAATTATCCTTGTTTTCAGATGATATGATCTGATATTTGGAAAAACCTAAAGATTCCACAAGAAAACTATTAGAACTGATAAATTCAGTAAAGTTACAGGATACAAAATCAACAGACAAATATCAATAGCATTTTTATATGCCAACAGTGAACAATGTGAAAAAAATTTAAAAAGTAATCCCATTCACAGTAGCCACACATAAAATTAAATACTTAGGAATTAACTAAAGAAGTAAAAGATCCCTATAATGAAAACTGTAAAAAACTGATGAAAGAAATTGAAAAGGACAACAAAAAATGGAAAAATATTCCATGTTGATAGATTGGAAGAATCAGTATTTTTTAAATGTCAATACTAAGTAAAACAATCTACAGATTCAATGCAATCCCTATGAAAATACCAATTACATTCTTCACAGAAATAGAAAAAAAAATCCTAATATTTATATGGCACCACAAAAGACTCAGAATAGCCAAAGCTATTCCAAACAAAAAGAACAAAACTGGAGGAATCACATTGCCTGTCATCAAATGACACTACAGAGCTATTGTAACCAAACAGCATGATACTGGCATAAAACCAGACACATAGACCCATAGAACAAAATAGAAAACCTAGAAACAAATCTACACACCTATAGTGAAGTCGATTTTGACAAAGGTGCCAAGAATATACGCTGGGGAAAAGAAAGTCTCCTCAATAAATGGTGCTGGGAAAACTGGATATCCATATGCAGAAGAATCGAACTAGTCCCCTATCTTTCACCATATACAAAAATCAAATCAAAATGGATTAAATACTTAAATCTAAGACCTCAAGTTATGAAAGTCCTACAAACTTTCAAAAAACTAGATCTCATGACAACTCATCATGAGAACAGCAAGGGGGAATTCCACCCCCATGATTCAATCACTTCCCTCCAGACTCTACCTCCAACATTGGGAATTATAATTCAACATGATATTTGGGTGGGGACACTGAGCCAAACCATATCACTTCATAATGTGATAAGAATTAAATGAATTAATACATTTAAAGTACTCAGAATGGTCAATGGAACATAATACATGCTCAACTAATTTAGCAAGTTAGACTAACATGTTTACCACCAAATGTTTTCTGGGAGTTTACATTGTTCACAACTACATAGTCCATGGTTTGTTTGTTTGTTTTGAAATGAATTTATTGCCACTTAAAAACATTCTCAAATTGGTTTTTTTTTAGGGGGGTACTTCTCTTTTTTTTACTTTTTGACACTTGAGAAACTAGCAAGTATAAGTTTCTGATTCAGAAACAAGTCATGCTAAATTTGTTCTACTTTGGCCCTTGTCATTAGCTGTAGTTTTGCTGGTAGTGTTTTCCCTGGATTTTCACAAGGTCAGCTCCATCAGATCATTTAGGTCTTTCCTCCAGGGCACCTCCTAAGAGTAACCTTTCCTGATTATTCAGTGTTAATATTGTGTCACCACCACAGCAACCCCAACACTACCATGTTGTTATGTATTATTTTCCTCTGATATCATTTATTCCTAAACTATATTAACATTTGTTTATTTATGTCCCAGGTAGGCCATTGCCTATCTTATCTCCAACTCAGCTGAATTTTGAGGAGTATGGTAATGCTCTTAATTGGTCTTCCAGGTACCAGTCAGAAACAAGTACTCTCTGCCCTTACTACTTATCTAAAACTTGATAGTTGGGGAAAAATATGCTTTGGAGGTCTCTAAATCACTTTTACTTCTATTATGTTTCTATATATTCTCAGTTTTATTCTCATTCATTAATCAGCCATCAACAAGCTGGGTATTTTGCATTCATCATTTTTCTACTCTTAAAATTGTAGAATTACTTTTTTTGAACTGTGTTTTTACATTATGTCCCAGCCCATACTGATAAATGTTAAAAGAAATATAACTTACAAACTTACCATTTTTATTATAGATGTGGTATAATTGATGATGAAACTTATGCCCTCAATATCAGTTAGTCTATGACGACAGAAACATCTTTTTTTTTTGAGATGGAGTCTTGCTCTGTCACCCAGGCTGGAGTACAGTGGTGCAATCTCAGCTCACTGCAACCTCTGCCTCCCAGGTTCAAGCGATTCTCCTGCCTCAGCCTCCCAAGTAGCTCAGATTGCAGTCATCTGCCACCACGCCCAGCTAATTTTTGTGTTTTTAGTAGAGGTGAGGTTTAACCATGTTTGCTAGGCTGGACTCTAACTCCTGACCTCATGTGATCCACCCACCTCAGCCTCCCAAAGTGCTGGAATTACAGGTGTGAGCCACTGCACCTGGCCAGAAACATCTTTAAGTTGTCAAAATAGAGGGAATTTAATGCAGGGCAATGGTTATATGGATGATGGGAACATTAAGAAGTCAAATAAGACAATGAAGCAAATGAGAAAATACTGACAGACTAGTTAACACCCCTAGGCTGGAGGGAAAATATAAGAAGATGGAGTTTCTGAAGCCAGAGGGTCAGAGGTCCCTGGAAAAAGGAGGCTCTGTCTGTGCATTGAGAGCCAGAGCCAGACCCAGGAAGGAGACACAGCAGCTTCTAGAGACTTTATATTAGACCACGAGGCTGAAGGAGAAATAGCCTGGCTACTCCCTTCCAATAATTCAATCAGCACTTCCCATTGCCTATAGCCAGCCAGAAGTCAACTAAACTATTAGGGAACCCTGGAAAAAAGTAGCTTTCATATAAGTACCCTGAAGCATTGAGCAGAGCAAAAGAGGCATGAAGAATAGATCTGAAGGCAAACTGACCCAGGACTGCCACATCATTCCATGAGGAAGCATGAGTGCAAATTGTACTCATTCCTCAGGATGGGAAATAGATATGACTCTTCACAGCAATTGATTTGTTTATATGTAACAGGCTCTAAATTATGCCACCAATCAGGATTCTCTCCTTGTGTTGGATTCTGAAGAACACAAAGTCAATTTTGTGTCCTTCTTCTGAGATCATATACAAGAGACTGATGGAATATATATTGAATTTCACTATTATTACCATATTAATTCCCTAAATGTTGTTAGTTACCTGGCTAGGTGCTTCAGCTAGAACTGTGGGGTTGGTAACACATGTAGTCCTTGGTTGCAATGGCTATGAAGAAATGGCTAGAGTGATTCCTGGGGCTGTCATTCTGACCACTTTATTGCCCTTATTGATAAGGCTGTTAAAGGGACAAGTCAAAAATAGTCACATACTAAGTAAGTTTGTGTTACAAGTCTGGGTTTCTGACTCCAAAACCTATAGTCTTTTAACTTTGTTGATGTTTTAATAATTCCTTTCTACTTTTTCTCCAGTCCTTTTCTTATGAGTTTCTTCCTCTGAAAAAGTTGTTGCCTTACCTCTGTCAGAGCTCTTAAAACACTGTATTGTAATAGGCCATTCACCTTCATTTTTCTTTTGCTCTTTTTCTTAGGTATTTTGAGGGTAGATTCAGTGCTATATATATCTTTATTTTTAGCATCTACCATAGTACTTAACACAAACAACATGCTTAATAGACACAAACTGAATGAATAAAGGGAATTAATGAGTAAATAAAATAAGTACCTTGGTTAGGTAATTTCAGTTTCCTTATTGGTGAGATAAATTATATATTTAATATTTTGACAATTGTTATTGATTTAAAAGTGGATATTAACAAAATTAAAAGTAACTTAGACCATTTGGAGAAAAGTGATGTCACATACACACAAATAATTAAGGCTAGTTAAAGGATGCAAACTTTTCAAAGCAATCAAGTCAAGAAATAGATGTTACAAGCAAAACACAAGTTGTGAGAATCCATGTTGTGATGGTATGTAAAACAGATGGGTCCATTGTGCAATGTTCTATGATCAGACATTAGTCACTTAATAATTTCTTGTCCAAACTTTTAAATCTGGCACATACCTGTTCTTTGGGTGAAATTGTACAGTGCTTTGAATAAGACTCTTCATAGTTTCAAGTACAAAGATAATAAAGAGACTAAACTCCCTCTACATAAAAATTGCAAAGGACCAGCTGTATTTTTAGTGCACAGAAGGGCCATAAATGGATAGAATTTGCTTTGTGCTTTACTAGACTCCTGGGAGGAATCAGGAGCCTCATTTAGGTCTTGGTACTATTTGTGAAACTGGAAACATGTGCATCTTGGAAAACACTCAAGAATTTCCTGACCTCATAAGAAAAGGCTGGAAATCTAGTTGCTGAGAAAGGTTGATCTCACAATTGAACTCTAACTGGATATTCACAAATTTGTAAAAATTTGGCTGTGACAACACTGAGAGATGAAATTTCAAGCTAGTGTTAAAAGAGCACAGTTCTGCTGAGTGGCTTATTTAACAATGCAGGGCATGAGAATATGGGTGAGGCAATGCTAAGGCTCATGTCTTACTTTCTCTTTGAATAGAATAAAACATGTGATAGGTTATCAATAGTGACATTTCTATATTGAAGGAAAGAGAAATACTACTTTGGATGATGGGATTGGAGAACTGGAGGAAAGAATAGTAACAGTGATGCTGCGAAGCACTCACACTATTTTGTGGTATGATAGCTGGACCAAAGACCTTGACTTCAATGTAAACACAAGAGACGCAATTTTTGAGGCTTAAGTTATTTAAAATATGAATATGCATTGGCATACTGTTTTGGTTTGTATGTTTGAGTTCTCAAGCTGATCATTCAGTTCATTATTTGTCAATTTATTCGTTCTCATTCTTTCAACAGTCAATTGTTGAGTTCCTTTTCTTTTTAGACACTAGAAATACATTGACATCATGCTTCAAGAGTTCATAGTGTGGTAAAGGAGAGAGACAACTAAAATAATGCACATTGAAATTGCTAAAATAGGACTAAAACTGCTTTGAATACAGGAAGGAGAAAATGATACATTTTGTGAAGCCAATTTTAGAAAGCAAAAAGAGGCTTTCCGCAAGTGGCTTAAATGGTGAGTATTTTTCCTCCAAGTATTGAAAGAAGAAAGACCTGGTAGCCAAGAAGAAAGTATGTGTTACACTGTAGTTTAATAATAATCAGTATTTGTTTTAGATTTCAGATTCTTAGCAATTATTAACTTTGAAGACACTGAGTCACATAGGCTGATTGTAATTTATTGCCTCTTTTGCTCCACTGGAATTCTCTCCTAACCACGTGAGGAACGCTCTCTGCCATGCAGGATCTTATAGCACTTGCAGACCCTTCAATAGCGAGGATCTCTCTTCTATCCTATCTTGTCTCATAATACTGTACTGACACTGTGTTAAATTATGAGCTCCTGTGTTATCTTTTTCCCCACTGTCATCCACAGATGGTGCATGGTACATAGTTTGCTGAGTAAAATAGTCTGGCTGTAACTTCATAGGAAATGCCAAAGATAGGAGCTGGAATACAGAGATCAGTGTGACCTTTGTGTGCTTTTGTCTATAGTACTTTGGTCTAAAAAGAAAAAATTGAGGGTGGGCTCAGTGGCTCACGCCTGTAATACCAGCACTTTGGGAAGCCAAGGTGGGGGGATCACCTGAGGTCAGGAGTTCGAGACCAGCCTGGCCAACATGGTGAAACACCGTCTCTATTAAAATTACAAAAAGTAGCCAGGTGTGGTGGCATGCACCTGTAGTCACAGCTACTCAGGAGGCTGAGGCAGCAGAATTGCTTGAACTCAGGAGGCGGAGGTTGCACAGAGCCAAGATGACATGACTGCACTCCAGCCTGGGCAACAAAGAGACTCCATCTCCAAAAAAAAAAAAAAAAAAAAAAATTGAGCCCAATAGTAATAATATCTAGTGCGTCATGCAAACTTGTAATTGTCAAATCATATAGATTCACACAGCCATGATTCTAGAGCAAGACTGTCTAAATTTAAATTTGTAAACAGATGTTGAGTTCAACTGTTAAACTAATGTTATATATATTTTTCATTATTATACTTTCATTGCTGAATCTTTCAGTGTTGAGACTCCATTTTTTTAAGCAAATGAAATTTTCTTTATTGTTCCATTATTGCCTTTACTGCAGCTATTTTTTTCCCCTGAAAATCCAGGTATTTACAGTTTCATTTTTCATGGTTTAACTCTTGGAACTCATATCTTTTCCTTGATGATGTCCATCTCTTGTTATTTTTGTTTGGTGCTTTCAGACATTCCTTCCATTTAATATGCTGGACTGCTAATATGATTCCTTATCATGATAATCTTTCATTTTCAGAATCTTCTGGTTTCTGATTTTTCTTTTTACTTCCAAACACACTTTTTTGTATGGAACTTCTGCCTCACAGAGACTCACAAAATGTTCCATATGAACAATGATAACAAAATATGAAATTTGACCTCTTCTCACTCCATATAAAAGGACAAACTCCAGAAGATCCTAGGAATGAAATGTCAATAACAAAATTTAAGATTTTTAGTAGAGGCCAGGTGCGGTGGCTCATGCCTGTAATCTCAGCACTTTGGGAGACCGAGGCGGGTGGATCACCTGAGGTCAGGAGTTTGAGACCAGCCTGGCTCACCTGATGAAACCCCGTCTCTATTAAAAATACAAAAAAATTAGCTGGGTGTGGTGGTGGGCGCCTGTAATTCCAGCTACTCCGGAGGCTGAGGCAGGAGAATCACTTGAACTCACCCAGGAGGTGGAGGTTGCAGTGAGCCCAGATTGTGCCACTGCACTCCAGCCTGGGCAACAGAGCAAGACTCTGTCTAAAAAAAAAAAAAAAAAAAAAAAAAAAAGACTTTTAGTCAAATATTAAAGGTGAAAGTCTTGGGAAGGGTAGGATTTCTTAAATAAGACATAAAAAAACTAAGTATAAAATAGAAGATTGATAAATATGGTTATGTTGGAATTTGACCTGTAAAATAAACCTCAAAGAAATTAAAGATAATCTACAGATGGGGAGAAGTCATTTTATTTTATTTTTTTAAATTGTTGTGGGTACATAGTCCGTATATATATTTACAGGGGGTACACGAGAAGTTTTGATTCAGGCATGCAATGTGAAACAAGCATATCATGGAGAATGGGGTATCCATTGTAGCACCTCCCACTTTGCTCTCATGTGAAGATGTGCTTACTTCCCCTTCCCCTTCAGCCATGATTTTAAGTTTCCTGAGGCCTCTTCAGAAGCAGAAGCCTGTATAGCTCACAGAACTGTGAGCTGATTAAACATCTTTTCTTTATCAATTACCCAATCTCAGGTATGTCTTTATAGCTATGTGAGAATGGACTAATACATGAAGTAAGTACTTTTATATTATTATCACTCCATTTAGAATTTAAAAACTGAGGCCAGGTGCGGTGGCTCACGCCTGAAATTCCAGCACTTTCGGAGGCGAGGTAAGCAGATGACCTGAGGGGTCAGGAGTTTGAGACCAGACTGGCCAACGTGGTGAAACCCCACCTCTACTAAAAATACAAAAATTAGCTGGGCATGGTGGCACGTGCCTGTAATCCCAGCTACTTGAGAGGCTGAGGCAGTAGAATCGCTTGAACTGGGGAGGCAGAGTTTGCAGTGAGCTGAGATCAGGCCATTGCACTCCACCCTGGGCAACAGATCAAGACTCCATCTCAAAAAAAAAAAAAAAAAAAAACAACTGAGACAAAGGCCTTAAGTATCTTGTCCAAGGTCATGCATTCAGCAAGTATAGAGGAAGTGTATGAATTCCTATTATCTGCTTCAACAAAATACCTTCTTAATCACTATATCAAGGTATTGTGGTCAAAAGTGTGGAAACTTGGTTCAGACAAATGTGGGTTCAAATCCCAGCTCTGTAACTTACCAGTCAGTGTTTTAACATAACTTAATGTGCAAAAGGAATACATTTATTTTTTATCATTGTAATTCACTACTACCCTACTTATAGTTTTTAGCTTTTCCTTCCAAGGCCCCAGGGCTACAAACTTTGTTAAAACTTTTCTACTGTGACACTTCCTGCAGCATCAGTATCTAGTGTTGCCTTTACGTCTTAAATTGTTAAAAGAATGTTAGAGATATATTCTTAGAGAACAGAAGTATATTCCAAATAATTTCTGAAGATGCTTTTTAAAATTCTGTTTGCTTCTGGAGTCACACGGGAGATTAATGTGTCTCCTAAATGGGCTGTATTGTTACTTTGCTTTTTCAAAGATGATGATAAATAGCCTGAATTATTCTTCAACCATTGATATTCTCCCTTTAAAGGAAAAAAATTACCATAATATATTATATTTGGTATAACATAATTTGTTCAAGTACAAGCATTTGTAATTTAGAATACTAATAATCAAAATCTAGAATGCAGATGTTTTTTGTGTAGTTTAACTTCTACCAGGTTGTCAGGAATTAAAAAATAAAGATAAAGAGAAAAGCATTTTCCATAAATTGGTGTAAATATGTTATAGTGTAGTTTATTTAATTACTAATTAAGCCCCATGTAATCTAATAAATTGTGTTTAATTTAATTAATTTATTACATTGTTATGTATCATGATGGAATAGCATCGTATAATTTTCTAATAGATACATTGATAATGTCTAAAATTCACCATTAAGAGTATATTTATTGTTACAGAATTAGAATATTGAGAGACAAGTTAAGGTAAAATAAAGGAGGATTCAGTGGTGTTTACTCTGGTATGTCTTGGATTATAATTAACACATTGTTTATTATTTTCAGAGGTCAGTTTTTGAATATTAACCAAAATGCCTTGCATGTATTACTACAGCTTTTTAAAGTGCCTAGCCTACTCCTAGGTTAAATATTTATTACTGGAAGAATTTGTCTCTTCATCCATTTAAATAATTATTTATCAAGGTATTTCAAATCAATGAACATCATCCATTAAAAATAGAGAACCAGTTTAAATGCCACGTAGAAAGATAATATTTCTTTAGATTCTGACAATGAAACAAAAGAAGGTGATATAAAATGGTACTTCATATAAAAATGGAATCGTAAAAAGAAAATCCTGACTACTTCAGGTAAACCTAAAGGTGGATACTAATGAATATTTTCCAGACTCCTCTAATACCTTACTTGTTCATCTATTTTATCTATTGCAAGGAAAGCACAGAATTCATAGTTCAGGAAAAAAACATATAATTTTACCTTCGATTTAGTGATGACATAGTGAAAAAAAGTTTCATACACATGATAAACCAGTAGCTCCTTCACTTAAAAAAAAGTAAATGATAGATTTACATATTAAATACCAGCAGCAGTAAAAAGTGATTTTACATGAGCAATCAATTCAAAGAGAAAAAAAATTCCGCATTTAGCTTTACATGGCAACTTCCATGACAGACTTATACCCATCAATCAGAGGATACAAAGATTTCCAAATTTGAATATCTACACCTAGCAAATGGAGGCGTGAGAATGATTTAATTTTTCAAAATGGAAAGAATAAAGGAGACACATTTAAAAATTTGTGAAGAACAAATGGAAGGCTTCGTTATTCTTCACACACACTCCATGTGGGCCGAACCCAAGAACTTACACAAATGATTCAAATCAATGCATCAATAATGAAAGGTATAGAGTGACATTTCTCTTCTGAATGTCACTTTAGACTTATACTTTTAAAAATACAGACACACACACAAAACAAAACAAGGCCCAAGTGACACTCCTAATTTTTTCTGCCAAAAAGTTATTCTTCTATAAAATATATTGCTAAGTTTGCATATTCTCTGGATTTTATATCATGCAATCAAAAGAGTCCTACTTAATATGGTGACAGTCTAATAAAGGTGACCAGTGATATTCTCTGAGAGCCTTGGCTCTGAACACAGGTTGGAAGCAAATCACAATTTCTGATCATGTTACTGGAACACCAAGGGTTTGGTCTAGGTCCTGCTGCTCACCGCACAGAAAGCCAACCACTAAGACAATGAGTATTGTCAAGGAAGGAGGTTTTAATTGGGTGTTGCAGCAGAGGTGATGGGAGCTCAGTCTCAAATCCATCTCCCTGACACACTAAAACTAGGAGTTTATATAGCAGGAAAGAAATGAAACAATGTGTAAGAAAACAGGAACTAGGGAGGGGCAAGAAAGTAATCATGATGAATGAGGGGGTTCAGCATCTCATTGTCTGGACATGGTGATCTGATGAGTTTCAGTTCTTTGACACGTTTTTTGAGAGGCCTGAAGGTCCTTTCCTCAGGAAGAAACTCAGATTAAACAAATATAACTTTGAAACTTTAAGACCATAAGAGTCAATTTCTATGTTTATAAAATAAAAATTTTAAAGAGCTATCTATGGGACTATTGGGTGGTCCATTTCACTCATTTGAGGTTTAGCATAGGAAAAAAATGCGGTCATCTTTAATTGTTCAGGTGTATTGTTGAGTTAGAATGTTTGAGATGGTTTATATTTGAAAAAAAGCTGAGAGTGGCATGAGAGACTGGGCTCCAGCAACCTTAGAGAAGAGAGCTCCACAGGCTATAGTTCCTCCTCCAGTGGTTCTAAGACTTATTGTGAAGTGAGAAATAATAAGAGATCTTGCTAAAAAAGGTAGTCCTGGATCCCACCCAAACATACTACATCAGAAGGTTAGGGTTTGGGAGCTTGAATATGCATTTTTAGCAACTTTCTAGATAATTATATTATGTGATCTATCTTTAGATCACACTTTGAAAACAAATATATCAAACCTTTCAAATAAATATTCTAAAGATTCAAAAACTTCTTTTAAACAGCTCACCACTCCTAAAGGATACAAATGCAGTATTAAACTCCTCAGAATTCTGTATAATCTATCCTATACTACATTTTCAAATATATCTCACTGTTCCATGCACAATTAAGTCTCCCTGGTCATACTCACAATATCTGTCTCCAGGACCATTTCTATCTCCTTTCCTATCTCCCTCTATCAACCCTTTGTTGAATGTCTCATCCATCAATATTTCGCCTCCTGAAATTAAATAATTTTCCATGACCATTAAAAATTCCCACTCCATCATGAAGTTTGTCACACTAATCAAACCAATAGTAGCCTCTTTTAATAACACAGCAAGTCTTTCCAAAAAATAGGTTCTGCTTTATTTATGATGTGTATTGTTTAAATTGGTACTTATCATGAGTATATTCTCAGTTGTAACATATTTTTCTTTCAAACGACACTAAAATTAATATAGTGTCTGCCCTGGAAAACCATGATCAACCATAGTCAGAATTTATTGACTAACAAAAAAGATCAACCTAAATATTTCATTAATTTGATTTCTGAAAATAAATAATAAAATCTAAGTTGTTTTTTCTATCACAAATCATAATTTCACACCAAGTTATTCTTCAATAAAGTTAGCCAAAGCATCTTACTAGCTTTCTTTAGAAAATTAAAGGTAAGTACTAAAACTAGTTTTTAATAAAAATAGACAAATAAAACTTGATATAAATCAGTAAAGAGTGACATTTTTCAGTTGTCTAAACAGTTAAGCATGAGCTTACAGAGACTCTTGAAGAAAGATCCACACATTTCAATGTAAAACTGATGTGTTTCAATTTCTTATGCACTTAAATTTATCGGCAGACTAATAGTCTTATCATAAGCAAAAATTAAATATATATAATTACATTTGACAATAAAAGCATGAACATTACTTTTCATTTTATCTTTTGTTTATATATAATCATTGTATGTACTTATGGTTACACAGTGATATTTCAGTATATATATACAATGTGTAATGATCAAATCAGAGTAATTAGCATATCCATAACCTCAAACATTTATCAAATCTTTATGTTGGGAACATTCAAAATCATCTCTTCTAGCTTTTTGAAAATACACAATACAGCCGGGTGCGGTGGCTCATGCCTGTAATCCCAGCACTTTAGGAGGCTGAGACAGGTGGATCACGAGGTCAAGAGATCGAGACCATCCTGGCTAACACGGTGAAACCCCATCTCTACTAAAAATACAAAAAATTAGCCGTGTATGGTGGCGGGTACCTGTAGTCCCAGCTACCCAGGAGGCTGAGGCAGGAGAATGACGTGAACTCGGGAGGCAGAGCTTGCAGTGAGCAGAGATCGTGCCACTGCACTCCAGCCTGGGCGACAGACCGAGACTCCGTCTCAAAAAAAAAAATACACAATAAATTATTGTTAACCACATTTACCCTGCAATGCTGTGAACACTAGAACTTACTCCTCCTATCAAGCTATAATTTTGTACCCATGGACCCATGGACCAACCTTTTTTTTCTTTCCCTCTTCCCTAAACTTCTCAGCCTCTAATAACCATAATTCTACTTTATTCTTCTAAGAGCTCACTTTTTTTTTTAGCTCCCACCTGAGAACATGCAGTATTTTATCTTTCTGTGCCTTATTTTACTTAGCATAATATCTTCCAGTTCATCCTTGTTGCCTTAAATGTCAGAATTCCATTCTTTTTTATGTCTGGATAGTACTCCATTGTGTATATGTACCACATTTTATTTATCCATTCATCTGTTGATGGACATTTAGGTTGATTCCATATCTTGGCTATTGTGAATAGTGCTGCAATAAACATGAGGGTGCAGATGCCTCTTAAATATACCGACTTCCTTTCCTTTGGATAAATATCCAGTGGTAGGATTGCTGGATCATATGGGAGTTTTATTGTTAGTTTTTTGAGGAAGTTCCATACTGACTTCCATAATAACTGCACTAATTTACATTTTCATCAACCTTGTATAAGAGTTGCCTCTTCTCCATATCTTTTCTACTATTTATTACTTTTTGTCTTTTTTTTTAATATTAGCTATTCTAACTGGAGTGAGATGATATCTCACTGTGGTTTTGATTTGCATTTTCTCGTTGATAGTGATGTTGATCATTTTATCATGTTATTGGTTATCTGAATATCTTCTTTTGAGGAATGTCTATTCATATGCTTTGCCCATTTTTTAGTTGAATAATTTGGGGGTTGTTTTGCTGTTGACTTATTTGAATTCCTTATATAATCTGGATATTAGCCCCTTTTCAGATGAATAAGTTGCAAATATTCTCTCTTATTCTACAGGCTGTCTATTCACCTTGCTTATTGTTTCCTTTGCTGTGCAGAAGCTTTTCAGTTTTATGTAACCTCATTGTCTATTTTTGATTTTGTTGACTGTCCTGAACCATTTCCCCTATGCTTTCTTCTAGTAGTTCCACAGTTTCAGGTCCTATATTTAAGTGTTTAATCCATTTTGAGTTGATTTTTGTATAGACTGAGAGGGAAGGGTCCACAGTTTATAAAGTTTCAGATCTGATACCTATCATCCTTCCTAATCATTGCATAAAATTTAAACACTCTTGAGACTGACTTACATGTTGCTTTACCATTGTAGTAATTTTTCCATTTATGGCTTAAACCTAAATTTAAGTTATTGCTAAATGGTTATATTTACAAAATAAAGCTTGTTTTAAAATAAAATGTTTAACTTTGTTAATGAACATGCCAACTATCTAACCCTGTAGTATAACTAGTTATTAAGAGAATAATTACTGATTTGTATAAGGTACAGTTAAACTCTTACTAAAAGAAAAGCAGGGAATCTGGAAAGAAAATTTAGCAATTAAAAAAAGGAAATGACTAAGACAAAGAAATCATGGAGTGTTTTAAGGTCTAGCAACCTAATCCACCTTGTGACTTTTCCTTTTTTTTAATTTTTTTTTAATTCTGTGGATGCAAGGAAAAAAAAAAACAGAAATCCTCATGAAAAATGAAAGAGCATAGCATATTCAGCAAACTATAAACACGATTCTGTTTAAGGCATAGGATAAATGATAATGTGTTTAAAGATAGAATGGAAAGGAAGGGCCTTCTGTGCCCCTGTTAAAGAGATTGGCATTATGATAGCTTTGAATTTAAGTAACAAATATCTATTCAAGTACTACTTTAAATAAATGGCAATTTTATTCATAACCTGTTGAGGAAAGCAGATACTTTACAGTTTGGGGGGAATGTTTGTGTGTTGGGAGGCGGCATAAAGAGACATCTTAAACAAGTAAAAATGCATATTCATCAGATAATGACTGCTATGAAGGAAAAATATCGTAATAGACTAGGAAGTGATCAGGCAGTAAGGATAGAGTAGAAGGCAGGGGCATTGTGAGGAAGTTTATAAAGATTTCCCTTTGAGAAAATGCCATTTCAGCTGAAACACAAATGCTGAGAAGGAGTCAGAAATATGATTTGGAGGAGTGTTCTATGTTGACAAAATGTTAAGGCCAAAGGCAGACAATGGAAACCTAATGGTATGGACACTATAGTTACATGATAAACTTTAATCAGTTAACTATCTGAAGTGGGTTCTATTACATAGAAAAAGTTATTTATCTCTGCTATGTTTTCACAAAACAAGTTATTGAATTAAACAATTCAATAACTAGGGGCTACAACCTCAACCTTGACAAGCCCTTTTGAGGTGAGTGTAGGGGAAAAAGTAGCTGTGTACAAAGGAAAGTTTTGTAGACACACAGCACCACCAAAGGGCTGGATAGGCTGAGCTGAGGCCTCTTAAAGCTCTAGCGCTCATTCCTACTTGATGTCAATAGGGTTCATAAGAGGCATTTACTTATTCATTTTATTTTTTTGAGATAGGATCTTGCTCTGTCATCCTGACTGGAGTGCAGTGGCCAGATCATGGCTCCCTGCAGCCTCAAACTCCTAGGCCCATGGGATCCTCCTGACTCAGCCCCCCCAGTAGGTAGGACTACAGGCACATGCCACCATGCCTTGCTCATTTTTCTAAAAAAAATTATTTTTGGCCGGGCATGGTGGCTCATGCCTGTAATCCCAGCACTTTGTAGGCCAAGGCGGGCAGATTGCCTGAGGTCAGGAGTTCGACACCAGCCTGACCAACATGGTGAAACCTCGCCTCTACTAAAAATACAAAAACTAGCTGGGCGTGGTGGCGGGCGCCTGTAATCCCAGCTACTCAGAAGGCTGAGGCAGGAGAATCGCTTTAACCCAGGAGGCAGAGGTTGCAGTGAGCTGAGACCAGGCCATTGCACGTTAGCCTAGGGAACAAGAGTGAAACTCTATCTCAAAAAAAAAAAATATTTTTGTAGAGATGGGGTCTTGCTATATTGCTCAAGCTGGTGTCAAACTCCTGGCCTCAAGGGATCCTTCCACTTCGGCCTCCCAAAGTGCTGAGATTACAGACATGAGCTATGGTGCCAGACCCATCATCAGCATTTAAATGCCTCATTGTTTTTATGAGTGAAGGGCCCTTCCAGACTAGGTCTTATTAGGAGCGTACTTAGGAATAGCAATTAGCTTCAATCAATAGTGAAACTAGATTCTTTTGTACTGTAGAAAGGGCAGCTATGTTTGGACTACTCAGTATTAATTTCCCTTCTTTCCCTTTCCTTATTGGAGTTACCTTTTCCCTATTCAATCCAGTTTCATCTGCAGGGGCCCATCTACCCATTACACACAGGACCAACACACGACCTGTGCTACTACATGCAAACAAAGACACTACAAATGGCGAGCGTCCATCCAGACCGAGCTACAATAGCCTGAACAGATTTTTCATGTTGTGGTTCTTGCTTCCTAGACCCCAAGGTAACTCTCTTCTTATTCCCAATACTGCTTCTTGTCTCAGTCACTTTTGGGTGCTCTTAGTAAATTCCTGTTTGTTTAAATTAGCCAGAGTACCCTATGCAGACAGAGTACCTTAACTGAAGCATATGACTCAGAATGAACTAGACTCTCAGAGTCCTAATATTTAATATACAAGAGTGAAAAACAAAAACCATCACCCAGGAATCTTTATGAAAACAGGCCCATTAGGAACTCTGCTGTTAGACTGAGATTCAGTAGTTTGGGCCAGAGACCAGGAATCTGCATGTTTAATCAACTCCCTCAGGATTCTAAAGCAGATCATATTTTGAGAAAAAGTAAGCTAGACTTTCTTGCTTCCCCATCCTGACACCCCCTTTCTATGATTTACTGCTATCCAGTGCTCAGGATTACATCTTTTCAGGGTGCCTAATAACAGCGATTGTAGCTATGCTTGTTGTTGTTTGTTTTCCCGCCTCTGTGTTAAGAAAGTTAATGGGATGTTTCTGTTTAAAAGGCCTCCTGCAGAGTAGCAGACTCCTTAGGGAAAGAAAAGTAAACAAGAAATAGTTAACTGCGCCAACACATTAATTTATAGTATAATCTGCTCAATTATGCAGTAAACTTAGAACAATTTGTGGAAGTATGTTTCTTTTCAATCATAGAAAATCAGAAAGTGAGTTCACATCTTCCATTGTTGTCTTGAAAAGAGCTAGAAAAATGGCACAGAGGACTTGGGTTTGAATCCTCCTCTTCCACTTAATAGTACATGGCTTTGAGCATTTGTTAACCAAGTTGATCTCCAGTTTCCTAATCAGTAAAATTGACTAATTTCTTTTATTATTATTATTATCATACTTTAAGTTCTGGGATACATGTGCAGAACGTGCAGGTTTGTTACGTAGGTATACATGTGCCACGGTGGTTTGCTGTACCCATCAACCCATCATCTATGTTTTAAGCCTCGCATACATTAGGTATTTGTCCTAATGCTATCCCTCCCCCCCTTGCCCCCACGCCCAAAATGGACTAATTTCATAGGATTATTGTGATACTGCAAAAAGTAACAATCATTTTCTAAACCCTATAACATAATATATATATGCCATTAGCTACAGCTATAGTCTGGTCCTGCATTCTTGTTTAATGTGTAATTGCAGCTATTTATACAAAACAAACTAATATTATCTAACGTTAAATAACACAACACAATAAACCATTTGGCTAAAGTTATCAGGTTAATTTCAGTTAATACATTGTCATGTCTACACTTGCAAAATAAAGTTTTTTGGTTTTTTTTTTATTGTTTTTGTTTGTTCGTTTTTTTAGATAGTCTTGCTTTGTCGCCCATGCTGGAGTGCAGTGGCATGATCTCAGCTCACTGCAACCTCCGCCTCCCAGGTTCAAGCGATTTTCCTGCTTCAGCCTCCTGAGTAGCTGGGATTTCAGGTGCATGCCATCCCGCCCAGCTAATTTTTGCATTTTTAGTAGAAACAGGGTCTCACCATCTTGGCCAGGCTGGTCTCGAATTCCCGGCCTCAGGTGATCTGCCCGCCTCAGCCTCCCAAAGTGCTGGGATTACAGGCGTGAGCCACCGTACACAGCCTAAAGTTTGTTTTAAATGACGGCTCCAATGAGCAAAATCTCAAGAATACGAATACACTATTAACTCATAATAACAATTTTGGTACTCCTGTAGGTGGGTTTTTATCATCTGGCAAGACATGAGGATTGCAACTCTGTTTATTGTCTGTATCATCTCAGTAGAATAACTGTACCCACAGTATATGTTCAGTAAATAATTGCAGATTAACAGTCTGTCAACTTGACCTTGGGTAAATCAACTTAACCACTCTGAGACTCTCAGATTAGTTATCAATAAAGTGGTTCTAATAATACCAATCTTGAGAGATTGTTTTAAGAATTAATGTAAATGTATATAAAGCACTTAGGATAGTCCTCAGCAGTGAGGAAAATCAAAGGAAATATTGATTACTCCTTTTAACCTCTACCCCATCATTGGGTAAAATGTTATGGAACTTCCAGGAAGTCCTGTATTGATGTTTTTAAGCAATATTTAAATCATAAGCCATCTTTGCTAAAAGCATAAATTATGTACCAACAGTGCAGTATTAACCAATCTTAATAATAAGATTATACTAATTCCCCACTAATATCTTATAAAAGCATAAGAGAGTTTCACAGATAAACTGAAAGAAGAATAATCACACTTAAGATATAAATATTATAATGACCTATGTGGGACTATTGCTAACATCTGTGGTCAACCTTATCAACAGATGGAATACCCAGTTTTCAAGAAAGGGGCATCCACTATCCCAGGACAATACCAGGAGTTGTTGTGATGGGCATTTATTCTCTGATGCCTCTGAAGGACTCACAGCCAGAAGGGCCAGGTATCTGCAATAAGCCAGGCATCAAGGGTTGATTTAAAAAGAATTTAAAGTAAATTGCATCCACTCTTTCTATCTCAGAGTGACAGAAGCCTGTTGATTACCATCAATGACTGTCTTCTGGGTAGCACTGAGAGATACAAAGTAATACAGGAAAATAAAAAGATATATCATGTATCTTATTATGCCATTTGTATCCCTTTAAATGAAATTTGTTACAAAAATCAGTTGTTGGAAAAGCTTCATCAATCACTTGCAGGGCGTTAAAAATCCTAGTGAATGCTGAGAACTTTCGTTTTGTTTTAGCAAAACAGACTTAGTTTCATATAATTCCAGAATGTTCTACTCTCCCTTACATACACACACCCCAGCCAACAATGTTTCAATGAGTAAGTTGTTTGGGAAACAGTATTTTACCATACCCTCAATTCAAAATGTTCTCCCAACACAACAGGAGGATGGGATTTTAGAGTGGGTTGCTGTCCTGTTCCCAAACCTAGAGGAGCTGTTGCTCCCTGACCACACTGTGTGACAAAGAGATTGAAAGGGATGATTCATCATAACATCAGTTTCTATTTGAAACCTTTGAGATAAGTACTTCCATTCTTAGTTTATATTCACTAAGCAGTCTTCTCTCGCCTACTTCCAAATTTTTTATTCCTATAGGGAGAGGAATAGGAAGAACCATCCATGCATTCACAAGATACTGCTTAGCATCTATTATGCATCAAGAACTGGAGCTACAGTAATGAAAATAAAAAGAAAAAAGTTCTGCCTTCACAGAAAAAAATGCATTCTAGAGAAGAGGCAGAGAACAATAAACCTAAGTAAAAAATATGTCCTAAGGAGAAAAAAGCAGAAAATGTAGATAGGAGGTGTCAGAGGTGTTTACAATATTTAGATAGGAAAGAGCTCACTAAGAAACTATCATATGAACAAGAACTTAAGCAGGTGAGGAAAAAATGCCTACAGATATTTGAGGGAAGATTATTCCAGGTGGCAGGAATGGCAAGTGCAAAGGCCCTGAGAATGGAATTGCCTAGTCTATTAAAATCAAGTGAAGGAAACCGTAAGGGGTAGAGTGAGCAAGGAGGCAGAGCGTTAGGAGATAAGGTCAGAGAGTAACAGGGCTCCAAAACATGTAAGGTCTTGTTGGTAATTAGAAGGACTTCAGCTTTTATTTTAAGTTAAATAAAGAGCCAATGAGTTTTGTGAGCCAAGGAGTAAAATGATCTCGTTATATTTTAATAGAATTACTCTGGCTATTGTATTGAGAATAGATTTGGCTGGGGGTGAAGGGGAACACAGGGATAAGCAGGCAGACCAGTTTGGAGATCACTGTAATAATCTGGGTGATATGTAATAATAGCTTGGACTATAAGTGGTTAAAAATGAAGATGGTGAGAAGTGGTCAGATACTGCATATACTCTGAAGAAACCCAATAGTTTTCCCTAAATATTAGAATATTTGGTATTGGAGAAAAACAAAATCCAATAATGATTCCATCATTTTAAAAAATTATTCGGGCCGGGCATGGTGGTTCATGCCTGTAACCCCAGCACTTTGGGAGGTCAAGGTGAGCGGATTGCCTGAGGTCAGGAGTTTGAGACCAGCCTGACCAACACATCTCTACTAAAAATACAAAAATTAGCCAGGTGTGGTGGCAGGCACCTGTAATCCCAGCTACTCAGGAGGCTGAGGCAGGAGAATCGCTTGAACCTGGCAGGCAAAGGTTGCAGTGAGCTGAGATGGGGCCTCGGCACTCCATCCAGCCTGGGCAACAAGAGAGAAACTGCGTCTCAAAAAAATATTACTTTTTTATTTTTCAAGGCTAGTCAAGTGGAGCAGTGAGCACAAAGAAGGAACAAAGAAATCTGTAACAGGTTGTGATCGATTGGTGGTTGATCTTATGATTTTTGAACCAAGTTAACTGGGAAAATGGAGTTGTCATTAACTGAGGCAAAAAAGAAACAGGTTTAGAAGGTTATATCTGCACGTTAAGTTTAAAATATCTAGTAGATATCTAAGTGATGACACAAAGTAGGCAGGTGGAATTCAGCGTGGTGTCTTGGCTCAAGAGAAATATTTGGAAATCAATAATTTAAAGAAGATATAATTCTGAGAGAGAAAAAAGAAAAATTATTATAACTTATCCTAGGGCACTTAAACTTGTAGATATTTGTATTTTATGTGTAAAACATATTAATAGTGACATTTCCCCTCTGAATATTATTTGAACACCTGTTAGTTTTACTACGTTTGCTAATTCAAAAAATATTAAACGTAAATATCCATATCTAAACTAAAGATTAGAGACATAACATTTCATATGGAAATATTCGCCAGTGACTTCAAGCCCTCATTCTATTTTTGCTATAGGTATTTAATATGAATGAATCAGCCAATATTATAATTACACACACAAGCAGTTTTGAGATCAATGAAAAAGTCACTGTATTTATATAAAGCATTGCAACTTTTATTACTAATGTCATTATTATTATTATCAATTATTGATTTTTGGTTTTCATAGTTCCACCCATATAAAATATTGATTGTGGAGAACATTCTGAAAGAAGTGTTACAAATGGGTAACTTTCTGTGAAGCGCCATAGGGAAAATGGCTATTAATTTTTTTTAAGTAAATAAATCTGTGGTTTCAATTGTAAAACAATATGAAACAAGAGATGTCTTTACTTCTCCAAAATGAAACCTAGTGTTTCTCACTTACATTCTTCAATATGTTATCACCTATTATTAGCTAATATAATAATGTGATATGTATAAGTGGACAAAAATGTGTTTCCTAGTAGAAAACACCATTTACCCTGGACATTTGATTACTAATCTAAATAGCAAATCTCCTAAAAATAGAGCAGTTAATGGTGTAGCTATCTGTGAGTAAATAAAATGGAAGGCACGATTCAAAGTATTATTAACTAAACACTCCATTTAAATCAAATAAAGCCATAAAAATGGATTGAAATCCCCTACAGTGTATCTAATGTAGCTTATCAAGATTTAACCTTCTTTATTCTTCAATTTGGTAACCATTAAATTTATTTTTTCAAATAGTATGGTATTCATCCAGATTTCTAAACATAAAATCACGTAGAAAAAAACATGCTATTAATAACATGCTTACCAATGGACTGTCAACTTAATGTTTTTGACTTTTATTTTAAACAAAAACATGCCATAGGAGCCAAGGGAAAACTTCCCCTTTGCCCTCTGAAGGTTCACTGAAAAATCAAGTTACAAAAGGAAATTAATGGGAGAAATGGCACACAAATTTATTAAGGTGGGAGGGAGAACACATGAGGGAGAACCACAGAGTGACTACCCCCAACCCCTAGTGGGGTACAGAAATGTATCTGTCATCATGAGGTTGTCAGAGACGTTCGAACCAGAGTGACTCCATCTTGAGTGGGGGCTAGGACAATGAGGCTGGGACTTGTTGGGCTGCATTCCCTGGAAGAAAGGTGTTTCTAGCCTCTAGATGTTTATGGTTAAGGGAACAGATTGATAATGTTTACTAAATAGACCCAGACTTGGGAGTGTCCAGATATCCCGATATCTTGAGAACAAAGGCATTCCTAATTTTACTTTAAAGATAATAATATTGATTCTTGCAAAATATACTAATTAAGAAAATTAATTCTTCATCACAAAACCTTGTAACAGAGCACATCTCCTCATGATCTTTTTTTAATCCTATATATATACAAGCATTGTACCTAGGGTAGAGGCGTTCTTCCTCTTACTTTCAGGAATGTCCTACTTTGTCTATGGAGAATCTGTACTTTCACCACTTTACTTTCTTAATAAACTTGCTTTTGCTTTGCACTGTGGACTTGCGCTGAATTCTTTCTTGCGCAAGATCCAAGAACTCTCTTTTGGGGTCTAGATTGGGACCCTTTTCCTGTAACAAGGTTACAGAAACAAAGCTTGGATCATGGCAAAACAGGTTATGGTGATAAAAAGGTTATGGGAGGGGGAGAACAGGAGGTCTTGCCAGCAAAAGTGGTCCGGTTATGTAGATGAAATCTCACACAAAGCAGCCCTCGGAGAGAATAGATGGTAAGTGTTTCTTTCATATTTTCAAAAGTGTTAAACTTTCAGTTAATCTTTCCTACATTAGGAAACGGGAAGGCCTTAGAGAAAACCTGGCTACATCAAGCCAGATTTTCTCTACGGATGCAAATCTCCCTGCAAAAGGACAGCTTTTGCTGTGCAGAAGCTCTTGAGTTTAATTAGATCCCATTTGTCAATTTTGGCTTTTGTTGCCATTGCTTTTGGTGTTTTAGACATGAAGTCCTTGCCCATGCCTATGTCCTGAATGGTAATGCCTAGGTTTTCTTCTAGGGTTTTTATGGTTTTAGGTCTAACATTTAAGTCTTTAATCCATCTTGAATTGATTTTTGTGTAAGGTGTAAGGAAGGGATCCAGTTTCAGCTTTCTACATATGGCTAGCCAGTTTTCCCAGCACCATTTATTAAATAGGGAATCCTTTCCCCATTTCTTGTTTTTGTCAGGTTTGTCAAAGATCAGATACTTGTAGATATGTGGCATTATTTCTGACGGCTCTGTTCTGTTCCATTGATCTATATCTCTGTTTTGGTACCAGTACCATGCTGTTTTGGTTACTGTAGCCTTGTAGTATAGTTTGAAGTCAGGTAGTGTGATGCCTCCAGCTTTGTTCTTTTGGCTTAGGATTGACTTGGCAAAGAAACTACCATCAGAGTGAACAGGCAACCTACAAAATGGGAGAAAATTTTCGCAACCTACTCATCTGACAAAGGGCTAATATCCAGAATCTACAATGAACTCAAACAAATTTACAAGAAAAAAACAAACAACCCCATCAAAAAGTGGGCGAAGGACATGAACAGACACTTCTCAAAAGAAGACATTTATGCAGCCAAAAGACACATGAAAAAATGCTCACCATCACTGGCCATCAGAGAAATGCAAATCAAAACCACAATGAGATACCATCTCACACCAGTTAGAATGGCAATCATTAAAAAGTCAGGAAACAACAGGTGCTGGAGAGGATGTGGAGAAATAGGAACACTTTTACACTGTTGGTAGGACTGTAAACTAGTTCAACCCTTGTGGAAGTCAGTGTGGCGATTCCTCAGGGATCTAGAACTAGAAATTCCATTCGACCCAGCCATCCCATTACTGGGTATATACCCAAAGGACTATAAATCATGCTGCTATAAAGACACATGCACACGTATGTTTATTGCGGCATTATTCACAATAGCAAAGACTTGGAACCAACCCAAATGTCCAACAATGATAGACTGGATTAAGAAAATGTGGCACATATACACCATGGAATACTATGCAGCCATAAAAAATGATGAGTTCACGTCCTTTGTAGGGACATGGATGAAACTGGAAATCATCATTCTCAGTAAACTATCGCAAGAACAAAAAACCAAACACCGCATATTCTCACTCATAGGTGGGAATTGAACAATGAGAACACATGGACACAGGAAGGGGAACATCACACTCTGGGGACTGTTGTGGGGTGGGGGGAGGGGGGGGATAGCATTGGGAGATATACCTAATGCTAGATGACGAGTTGGTGGGTGCAGCGCACCAGCATGGCACATGTATACATATGTAACTCACCTGCACATTGCGCACATGTACCATAAAACCTAAAGTATAATAATAATAATAATAATAATAAAAGAAAAAAAATAAAGTAAAAAAAAATAAATAAATAAATAAAAAAAAAAAAAAAAAAAAGGACAGCTTTGCAGGGCTACTTCTGTTTGCAGGTCCTGTTAACAACCTTCTCAAAATTTGTCAAAGAAGTATATTTTGCAGTGAAATACTTTGCTTTCCTTCAATACTTAATAGTAAAATATTTAAAAATATTATTAATATAGGGAAGAAAGGGAAAATAAAAAATCAGCCAATAAATTTGAAATAAAATGGCAGGGGTATTTAAATAAAGGTGGCCATAATTACAACAGTAGGAGAGTGACAGTGGGATCTAGTAGGAGGCTCAGCCAGGAGCCTTAGCCAACCATGACCTGGTCTGACTAATCCCTAATTGAAGGCTGCTTTCTCTGTGCCCCTGGGGATTACATTGGCTGGATTATGAATAGGCAGAGGGGATTTTGTTTAGAGAATTAAAACCTGAAGAAGCTATGAATAAAATACACCTGCATACACATCACCAGAACACCACCATCACTACCGTCATTAAAAGCTGAATTAAAGATCAAAACTCAATTTGCTGAGTCAAGAAATTCTGAAAGAAAGTAAGATCAGTCTACACATTTAATAATGAGAGACATGTAAAGTGGCAGTTTGGAGTGAAAAGGAAATAGTGGGGGAGATGGGCAGAAAATGCCCTGAGGGGACAGCTCCTATATAATAGAAAGCAATATACCATGAATATGATTGAAACAGCACTTGGAAAGATGTTTAGTGAGATATGGAAGTCAATAGATTGCTGTTCGTGAGTGCAAGGGGTGACTGGCTAGTCACTGTGGTATGTAAGAAAACCAACTTAGCATCCAGAAGATATAGCATTCAAAATAAATTTAAAAGACTATGAAGAGGAAAACAGGGAGAGAAAACAAAAGCTTGGGAAACTAAGATGGCAACAGAGGCACAGAAGAATTGGGATATACTTAAAACAGAATTTTAAGTGTACAGTAAAAGAGGTTACCATTGCTCTAAAGCAAAGTCAATTTAGCCAAAAGTAAGTGAAATGGTTAGAAATAGTCACTATAAATCACTGTTCCAGTAATTTAGAACATAGAATCAAGCTGATAGCTGCAAAAAGGCTTCCAGGAGGCTTCCAGTGATCTGGGATTTTTCTGGCTTTAATTTTCAGAATGGAAAAATTCAGTGGATAATGTTCAGGCTCTTACTTCATTTTTGTTTTGAAGTCAAGTCTCTGAGATGAATAACCAGTTTTACAATAATTTCTGCAAAATGACTTACGTAATTTTTATAGAGACCTTTTAAAAGATTGTCTGCTTTTATTTTTCTTTTATTTTTATTGCTTTTCTCTTTGAAAGTCCAATATCTAGCTGGGTGCGATGGCTCACGCCTGTAATCCCAGCACTTTGGGAGGCTGAGGCGGGCAGATCACAGGGTCAGGAGATAGAAACCATCCTGGCTAACACAGTGAAACCCCGCCTCTACTGAAAATACAAAAAAATTAGCCGGGTGTGGTGGGTGGGCGCCTGCAGTCCCAGCTACTCGGGAGGCTGAGGCAGGAGAATGGCATGAACGCGGGAGGTGGAGCTGGCAGTGAGCCGAGATCCCGAGGTCACGCCACTGCACTCCAGCCTGGCGGGACAGAGCGAGAGTCCGCCTCAAAAAAAAAAAGAAAGTACGATATCTATCACGGTTGTGAACACCACCTCTCTGCTCCCCTCTTGACACACACACACACACACACACACACACACACACACACACTCAGAAAAAACCAAACCAGAAATAGTTGATGGGCATAGATTTGAACCTGTTGTCTCAAGAATTCTTGATAATTTAACATTGTAAAAAAAAATTATACTTCACACTATAAAGGATCACAGTTAAATTTAGTACTTTCTAAAGTATTATAAGTGGATTGAAGTCCAGAAAGCACAAAATTAAACAAGTAGGGAAGGTTCTTATTAGCTTTAATGGAAGGGAAATTACTTAAATGACTTCCTAAAATCGGAGGCAGTTGCACCTGACAAATTATCAATTTTCTCCAGAGAAAAAAACAAGCATTCCCTTCAATCTTCAGGAAAAATAAAATGAACCTCCTAGATAGAATCCCAATTGTATCTTAGGTGTATTTTAGAATGCACATGAGTGGAAATCATGCAGTGAAGAGGGCAGATAACTCACATTAGACAGAGGTATGGGTTTTGAATCAGTAGATTCCGGTGTGCATCTAAGCCTAGTCCTCAATGGCTAAGTTAATTTCAGTAATTTCTTCATCAGATATAAAATGACAATAATGTCTACTAGCACTGTCTTTTATAAAAAGTAAATCATTAAATTAAACAGTGCATGAGAAAATTTTAAAATGTTCTTACTAACATAGGTGCTGTGAGTGAATGGACTTAATCTTCATAAATTTCACAGGAGGAGGTACAGAGCATCTATCAATATTAATCTAAAAAGTTAATTCACACCCCTAATTTATTACTTAGGCACTGAGAAAATATGGATCAAGACTTCTTTTTTTAAGGAAGGTGCAATAGAAAATATTTAATTCTAAAAATTATTAATTTGCTTTATACAAGGAAAGAAATATTTTACTACAGTATGTATTCATAGTTACATTTAAATTTTAATAATTGATTATGCTTTTGTGAAATAAGAAAAAAACTATCATGTAAAATATGTTTGTGGAAGAAACTCAATTTGAGAACTTTCATGGCTGATTACTATTTGCTATTAAATCAAAATGAAACTGATCAATTTTCAAGACATTTTACCAACTAGTCTCTTCTTTCATCTACCAAACATACCATCTTTCTGATGAGCTCAACACATGCACTATAAACTTCTCCAGCTGATTTCTACTCTATTACATGCCTCTGCTGTTTTCTTCCATGATAATATTTTGCCTTTCTCTATTAAAACCTTCTCCATCCTTTTATTATGATTCTCATAATATTCTGTAGATTATTCACCATTGTTTCTGATGCCAAGATGGTGAGATGGTAGGACTGTAGTGCAGATGAAGCTTTGTATTTTGCCGAGGGTATAATGATGCCAGAATTAGGGAAAGGTTCATTGCTAAATACAGATTGAGAGACACAGAAATCTGCTGAAATCAGTAAGCTAAAGTAGAGAGTCTTAGAGTCAAATGTAGATAATAAAATCCAGGCTAAAGATAAGAATAGAAATTATGATCTGTAGTAGGCACAGCTGCAAATTAATCACTAAGATCAGGTGGATATTTGGTAACTGCACCAAGTAAAAAGATGTACAAGAATGTGCATGCCACATTATTTGTAATTAGCACAAATCTGGAAGTAATGTCAGAGAAGCATATGTATCATGCTCAAACAATTTATTAGAAAAGTTTCAATCAAAACACAATGAGATATCAATATAAATCAGTAAAATAGCTATAATTGAGAGGACTAATATTGTTGTCGAAGATGTGGATCAGCTAGAACTTTGATCCATTGCTTGTGGGAGTGTGAATTGGTTCAACCATTTTGGAAAATGGTTTTGTAATATATAATATGCCTGAACATGTCCCCACTTTGTTGAGCATACATTCACCAAAAGACTCATACACAAATGTGCACAGCAGCTTTATTCATAAAAACCAAACATTAGAAAGAATATAAACGCCTTTCACCATAATTGTGGTATATGTATATAATGGAATGCTACTCAACACCAAAAAGGAATAAATTACTAACACCCACTACTTGGATACATCTCAGCAATATTATGTTAATGGAAGAAACCAGACACCATAGAGATGCCATTAGATTACATTCATCTAAGGTTAATAAAGGCTTAATAAAGGCAAAATTAACCAATATTCATTGAAGTTAGAATAGTGGTTACCCATAGAGGATGCCATCTGGAAAGAACCATGAAAAAAATTTCAGCATGGTGTAAATGGTCTATTATATATCCTGATGTAAGTTGTTTATATAATTGTATACATATGTAAAAATGCATCAAGCTGCTTAAGATTTGTGTACTTTACTATGTATATGTAAATTATGCCCTAAAAATTCTCTTTTAGAAATGCATTCCAGGCTGGGTGTGGTGGCTCACACCTGTAATCCCAGCACTTTGGGAGGCCGAGGCTGGCCGATCACGAGGTCAGGAGACAGAGACCATCATGGCTAACAGAGTGAAACCCCATCTCTACTAAAAATATTAAAAAATAGACAGGTGTGGTGGCAGGCACCTATAGTCCCAGCTACTCTGCAAGGTGAGGCAGGAGAATTGCTTGAACCCAGGAGGCGGAGGTTGCAGTGAGCCGAGACCGGGCCATTGCACACTAGCCTAGGGAACAAGAGTGAAACTCTGTCTCAAAAAAAAAAAATTATTTATGTAAAGATGGGGTCTTGCTATATTGCTCAGACTGGTGTCAAACTCCTGGCCTCAAGGGATCCTTCCACTTCGGCCTCCCAAAGTGCTGAGATTACAGACAGGCTGAGGCCAGAGAATGGTGTGAACCCAGAAGGTAGAGCTTACAGTGAGCTGAGATCACACCACTGCACTCCAGCCTGGGTGACAGTGCGAGACTCCATCTCAAAAAAAAAAAAAAAATGCATTCCAAAGTATTTATAGACGAAATAAAGTGTCTGATTTTGCTTCAGAATTATCCAGTATTTTGAGATAGCTGGGTGGACATATATAAAGTGTGATTGGCTACAAGTCACTAATTCTTGATGGGTACATGAAGCTCATCATATTATTCTTTACGTTTTCATGTATGCATGAAATATTCCACAAATCAATCAATCAATAAAAACTATATATACACATATATGCACACACAGAGAGAAAGAAAGAATAAGAGATTTGGTGATGTGAAAAAGATAATAGAACTCAATGTTTATTTATACAAAACATAAAGTTTTGTATTTAATATAAATATTTTATATATAATATAAATAAAATAAATATTTACAAAAACGTTTACGAAATTATGCAGTAAAAAGTGGAAGAAATGAGAAGGTAGCTGGAATAGAATGTTGAATCAACAGAATATTGTGTACATATTACAAATTTAGGTTTTTTTCTTGAAGCAAATGAAGAAGAGTTGAAGAATTATAACCAGAAAAGCCATGCAGTTAGAAAATTAGGAAGATCTATTGTGTAGAAATAGAATTGTAGAAGGGAAAGGTAAAAGAGAAAAAAACAGCTTACAATTTAATAAATAATGTAGATCTATAATATGGCAGTAGCAATAAGAAATAGCATAGATTTATATAATAAGACAGTGCCCATAAGTTTTTAACAAAAATAGACTAATGTGAGAATATGGAAGATATTGAACCTAGACAATATGATGATTGATTAGATGAAAGTAAGAAGGAAATGAGGACACATAATTAATCGTTCATTTGTTCAGCACCTATAAATGCCAGGAATTTGATGGACTTCAAGGAGCAAAAGTAAAAAATATACATATATATGATTTCTGCCTCATAAAGCTTGAGTACAATGAAGAGAAATCAATAATAATGAAATGAACAAAAAATAAAGGAAAAAATTAAGAGTTCTGTAAAAAACAGAACTAGCTTCAGAAATTGAATGGAAATGACAATTTAAATAGATTGGGCAGAAAAGGCCTCCCTAAAAACACAGCATTTAAACTGACACACAAAAATAAACAGGAAGTCAGGCAGGGCACAGTGGCTCATGCCTGTAATCCCAGCACTTTGGGAGGCCGAGGCGGGCAGATCACCTGAGGTCAGGAGTTCAAGACCAGCCTGGCCAACATAGTGAAACCCTGTCTCTACTAAAAATACAAAAATTAGACAGGTGTGGTGGTGCACGCCTGTAATCCCAGCTACTCAGGACGCAGAGGATACAGTGAGCCAAGATCGTGCCATTGCTCTTCAGCCTGGGCAATACAGTGAGAATCTGTCTCAAAAAAAAAAAAAAAAAAACCCAAGAAGTCTTTGGGTAAGAGATGGATAATACGGAAAGAGAAAAGAAAGTGGTTAATACTTGAAAAACTAAATTAAAGCCACAAATAGTGACAAAATAAGCAAGGGAATTAATGGAATGAACTGGAGTGTGAATGGTAGGCCAGAGGATTCAGTGCTTGTAGGAAAGAAAAAAGAGTTTGGATTTTATTCTATACACCATAAGATACCACTGAATCATTTTATGAATAGATCTCATCCATTTAGTCTTTTAAATAGTTTATTTGATTTCTATCTCATTCCCCACACAAATATTTCCAAAACAAATTAAAACAGCTAAATAGTAAATGGTTCTATGTGGATAAAAGATCAAAGTGTAAAAAGCAAAGTTTTAAATCTCTTTTAAGTGAATATTAGATAATTTTTGTTATTTTTGAATAGCATGAATTCCCTTAGTGAGACAAAAATTATAACTATGAAGAAAACAATTAATAAACTCAACTCCATTTAAATATAAACAACTTTTCATCAAAACATGGCATAATCAAAGTGAGAAAACCACCACAGTTGGCAAGATACGGAAAATGCATATAAGCATCAGAAGATTGGCATAGAAACATTTTTTAAATTTCCTTTCAAATTTGTGATAAAACAGAAGCAATACATAGAAAAATGACTGAAAGATATAAACAAGGGTTTCACAGAAAGTAGAAAATACAGACTCTGTCCCTTACCTTATGAAGTTTAAAGACTAGAGGTAGACAGATTTTGATAAAACAGCTATTATATTTCTAAGATAGAGGCTGCCTCTGCCTCTTCAGTCTAGTTACAACATGAAAACATCATGGCAGAGCCCGTGAGTGTTGACCTGCACTTTTCACGCAAATGAATGAGAAATATATTTTTGCTGTTTTAAGTCTATGAGATTTTGAAGTTATTTGTTATTGCAAAAAAGCTGAACCAACTAGCACCAATTGCAAATATGCACTGTAAGTGAATTAAACACCTAAATGCATGATGTAAAGCCATAAAGTTAAAAGGCTGTGCAGGAGAATATTATTGTAACCTAGCAGAGAATACATTCTTAATCAATTACCCAAGTGGGAAAAATAAATAAAACGAGATCAAAGATTTTATTCAATAAAAGTTTCGATATATAAAACTAAGAAATTGGTAATCATTTGAGAGAAATATACAACATTCAAAACAAAAAATAGATAAATAATATGCAGGAAATTATTAAAAATTATTTTCTGCCAGCTTTTGGGTGGGAAATGAGTTTCTTTTTGTTGTTGTTGCTTTTTTGTTTTTTGAGACGGAGTCTCGCTCTGTTGCCAGGCTGCAGCACAGTGGCACGATCTTGGCTCACTGCGACCTCTGCCTTCCAGGTTCAAGAGATTCTCCTGTCTCAGCCTCCCGAGTAGCTGGGATTACAGGCATGCACCACCACGCCCGGCTAATTTTTTTGTAGTTTTTGTAGAGACAGGGTTTCACCATGTTGGCCAGGATGGTCTTGATCTCTTGACCTCGTGATCTGCCCGCCTCAGCTTCCCAACGTGCTGGGATTACAGGCGAGAGCCACTGTGCCCGGCCTGGAAATGAGTTTATTATACTAGTTTGGTTTTCCACTGTTATTTTAAATTATAGATCTGGGTCACTTAACAATGCGGATTTGTTCTACAAAATGTATTATTAGGTGATTTTGTCATTGTGCAGACATCATAGAGTGTACCTAACACAAACCCAGATGATACAGCCTACTACACATCTATGGCAGGGGTCCCAACCCCAGTCCACAGACTGGTGCTGGTCCGTGGCCTGTTAGAAACTGTGCTGAGGTGAGTGGTGGGCGAGGGTGAGCATTACTGCCTGAGCTCCGCTTCCTGTCAGATCAGTAGTGGCATTAGATTCTCACAGGTGTGCAAACCTTTTTGTGAACTGCACATGCGAGGAATCTAGGTTGTGTGCCTCTTATGAGACTCTAACCAATGCCTGATGACTTCAGGTGGAACAGTTTCATCCAGAAACCATCTCCCACCTGACCCTGGTTCATGGAAAAATTGTCTTCCACAAAACTAGTCCCCAGTGCCAAAAAAGTTGAGGACTGATGGTATATGGCATAGCCTATTGTTCCCAGACTGCAAACCTGTATAGCATGTTACTGTACTGAATGCTATAGGCAATTGTAACACAATGGTAAGTATTCATGTATCTAAACATTTAAACATAGAAAAGGTGCAGTAAAATATGATGTTGTAATATTATGGGACCACTGTCATATACATTTGTACAGCTGGTTGTTGACCTAAACATTTTTATGCAGCACCTGACTTTATTCATTTCAGATTTAAGGTGAGTTGATCATACTTTTTTACTTAAAACTGTGTTAATGGGAACCATTCATGTTGGTTTGTAGATATCTATTTCTAATTGCTCCATAGTAATTCATCATAGGCATACACCCTAGTGTTTCACCTTAAAGTTGTATTTAGCCTCTAAATTTATGATGAACACATAAATACACATATACATGCATGTATACAATGTTAGGGCTCAGAAACTGATACTCCAAAATATGGCATTTTAACATGGTGAACTGAGGAAGAAGCCTCAAGGTCTCTCTCCCCTCCATCTCTTCCAAAACACTGGATGAAGTTGGTCTCTGAAATTCCCTTTTCTGCTTAAAGTTCAGATCCACCAAAGAAGAAAACAATTACCTCTGGTCCCTTCCCTGAGTTTTCATTAACTGAACTCATATGACAGGAAGAAAGACTGAAATCTGTCAACATACCTGGAAAAACTTTTTTCAAAACCATTGCCTCTTCTGCAGGCCCAACAGACTTTGTCCCAGGCCATTTTATGTTCTTCAAGCCCATTGCATTTCCCTAACGATCATTTACTCTCCTTGCTTAAAATCATCCACACTTCCCCATCTCACTTTCCCCTAAGACAAAGATATATAACCATCTGCACCTCATTGTGTGATGGAGTAATCACTCTGTGATTTTTCCTCCCTGCACGCTAATAAATTTGTATGTCATTTCTCATACTAATTTGCCTTTTATCAATTAGCTTTTAAGTGAACCTTCAGAGAGTGAAGGTAAAAGATTTTTTCCTTTGCCTCTACAACACATAGCGAGAAAGGGAAAAGGACAGAGAGTGTCTTTAAACTTCTGCTAAAATTTCTCTCGGGTAAAAATTCAATAATTGGAGTCCAAGGAATATGCATGCTTAATGTCACTAAGTACTGCCAAATTTCTCTCCAGACAATTCACACTTCTACAAACTAATACATCATCATTCCTATTTCCCACATTGTCATAAACAATTATAGCATAAATTGGATGGAGAAAGTTGGTAACTGAAAGATATAAAGCTTTGGAAGAACACCTTATCTATACTTTCATTTAGCCAGGTGAGGCAGATTCAGCGCCTACCACAATGCTTGGAACATAGAAGACCTCAGTGAACATTTGTTAAGCAAATATATGGAATCCAAAACCTTCATATCAATGAGGCAAAATTAATTCTAAAATTGATGATTTTGAACCACTTAGGAAAAGGAAAGAAATAAAAGATGATGCAGAGAATCCATGGCTGAAGACTTGGAAAATCCTCAAAATTCTATCCTCTCCTCAGGAAGACAGAATATAATGTTGCAAATCTGAGATGCATAACGTATGTGTATGTTTCTTGAAACGGAGAGTTGGAGGATTCTTGAAATAGAGAGTTGGAGAAAGGGGATTGGCTAAGAGTCTAAAACAATTATTCAGTTATTTCAATATTTTATATAAAGCCAAATTACATTAAAAAATATAAAGAGAAAAAATTTTAAGTATGAACTTCAAACCAATACAGTTGACCCTGGAACAATATGGGGATTAGAAGTGCCAATTCCTACACAGCAGAAAATCTGCATACAACTTTTGACTCCTAAAACACAACTACTAATAGGCCAGGGGCAGTGGCTCATGCCTGTAATCCCAGCACTGTGGGAGGCCAAGGCGGGTGGATCAGGAGGTCAGCCTGACCAAGATGGTGAAACCCCGTCTCTACTAAAAATACAAAAATTAGCCGGTCATGGTGGCAGGCACCTGTAATCCCAGCTACTCGGGAGTCTGAGGCAGGAGAATTGCTTGAACCCAGGAGGCAGAGGTTGCAGTGAGCCGATATTGTGCCACTGCACTCTAGTCTGGGTGACAGAGCAAGACTCCATCTCAAAAAAAAAAAAAAAAAAAAAAAAACACAAAAACCAATAACAAACTACTAATAGCCTTCTTGTGGACAAGAAGCCTTACTGATAACATCAACAAGTCCGTTAACACATATTTTGTATGTTATGTGTATTATATACTGTATTCTTACAATAAAGTAAGCTCTATAGAAAAGAAAACGTTATTCTAAAAATCATAAGAGAGAATACTTTTACTATCCATTAAGTGGAAGTGGATTATCATAAAGGTCTTCATCTTTGTCACCACCATGTTGAGTAGGCTGAGGAAGAGGAGGATACTGGCCATGTTGTCCCAGGGGTGGCAGAGGTGGAAGAAGGTCCAAGTATAAGTGGACCTGCGCAGTTTAATGCCATGTTTTTTCAAGGGTCAACTGTAGTTTATGTCAGTGAGCTTGGGAATAGTTTGGAATTGTAATTTGTAGTTCGTATCAAGAAAGCAATCAAGAAGCAGCATACAATTCTCAGACAGCCCTCCAGAAATACTGCCTTAAGAATTGTCCTTCTTCTTCACTCTGTAATCATTAGGCTATTTGTGTTTTTAGATTATTACAAGTAAACTGAGTTTTAAAACTATGTTTGTTTTTCAAGCCTTTAAATTCTGGAAAGAATATTTTACCTGTGACTATTTCTCCTAAGAGAACAAATAGACATATCATTAAAATTTAATAATATAAAGAATGACCATGAAGAGACATAACCTTTCCTATACACATTTGCTCAATTTAGATGATATAAAGCTAATACTTTTTAAAGGTCAACTTTCTGAGTCAAATATTTCATATTCAAAGGCAATAAATAACTAGGTTGTCCACAGAGTTTGTTTTCCCACTGAAGCCTATGTAACATGATGAAACATACTAAAATAAGTTATGTTTCATCCCTAGGACCCATTACCAAAATATGTCATGTGAAACTGCTGCCTGGAATTTTCTGTTCTCCTGTAACCACTGTGTATTATTCCTGTCTCAGTACCTCTTTCCCCACAAAAGGAGAAAATATGTGCAATTTCAATTTTATTATTTCATTTGAGACCTTGAGTGACTTTAATTTCCACTGAACAAAAATTACAATAGAGAAAACATAAGAAACAATTCATGAGAGGAGGTCAGATCATTCTTAATAACACTTCATTTAATCCTCAAAACTCAATTGGCTTCACAGTCTTCAATCATCTGGAATTCTTCCCAGTGATCATCAATGTTTAGTACCCTAAATTTTACACTCTAATGAAGCTGGCATCTGGCAGTCTTGCCTCTGTGACAAGTAACACATTGCTTGACACATTAATAATAAAGATTAATTTGATACCTCAAAAGGCATCTTAAAACTACTCACTGTATAGGTAAAATATCGTTATTAATTTTGGTATTTGGAAACTATGATGGAACCTATAGAGGCCAAGGGAGAACTTCCCCTTCGCCCTCTGAAGGTTCTCTGAAAAGTAAACTGACAAAGGCAGATGAATAGAAGAAATGGTATACAGGGGAGAACCACAGAATAATTACTCCAACCACTTAATGGGGTACAGAAGTTTATATAACATCTCGAGATTACAGAAATAATTGTGGCTCAGAGCATGGCCAAAAACAGGTGATGATGGTAAGACAGGTTATGGGAGGCAGACAGAGGAAGCCTGTCTAGCAAAGGTGGTCTTTTTATGGAGATGAAACCTCAAAGCTAGCAGCCCTCAGAGAGAATAAATGGTAAATGTTTCAGACTTTTAAATGTGCCAGATTCTCAGTTAATCTTTCCAAAATTGGAAAAGGGAGAGCCTCAGAGAAAGCCTGGCTGCATCAAGGCAGATTTTCTCGACAGATGCAAATCTCCCCCATAAAATATAGCTTTGCATACTTCTGTTTGCAGGCCCTCTGAATAGCCATCTTAAAATATGTCAGAGAAGTTTTTTGGGGGGCAAAAGATTTAAAGTTTTATTTCCTTCAAGCTTTTTGCAAAATATGTAACAAAATTTTTTTCTTAAATGAAATAGCTGCATTTGTATAGATTTTGGAGAAACAAGGCACATAGACTTTAGCTACTATATTTCATTGGCCAAAAGTGACACTGATGTAAATTAACTTAAGCAAAAAAAGAAATTATAATATAGCAAGATGAAGTTTTGAATTAAAATCCTGTTTTAGTAAATTTCTAGAATTTAGAAATTACTGGGTGTGTTTTATTTAAGCACATATGATTCATTATTATTTATGATGACTGTTAAATTATTTTGAAATTTTGTTGTTTGTAGAACTGTGGTTGGCAAGAACGAGGACTTAAAGTAAATTAAGGATGGAAAGAAGTCATAAAAATATATATTGACTATATTCTACAATGCTATAGGAAGACCATAAGCAACTTGAAAAGAAAGTTCTGGAATGTATGGCTAATACTGTAGTTCCAGTGACCAGCAAAATACTTTGAATAAAAATGTAGTAAATACGTGTTGAATTACCAATCAACATATGAATGAATGAATAAATTTTATTAAAAATAAATCAGATTTAGGCATCTTCTTCAGTGAGTCACCTCTACTGAATTGCAAAGTTCTGTTGGAAAACTTTGTGACAAGGTCACTTCCACTGAGGCATATTCTCATATCAATTTTATTTCAGATTGTGCCTGTTTAAAAAGCCAGTCTTTGGTGTCTTGTAATGTCTTTTTCATTTGCATTCTCACCATTTTATTTCATAAGTCTCCGCAAAATGCTTTTGTAACCTCCACCCTTTTTATAAAGAGAAAAGTAATTATAGCTGGTTGTATAACTGACCATATATTTTCTCCTTGCAAGAAAAGAAACTAGGAGGGGGTCAAATAATCAGAAGTTTGCTTGGTGACTACAGATTCATACTGAAGGCAATGTGTTTAATTTCAAAGGTCTAATGCCATTAACTTGGATAGCCAGCTACATTGTCTCTACAATTGGTGTATACTGATCTGAGAGCTCAGTCTTTGTCTTTGACTTTCATCAATCTTTTCCTTACCTTCCAATACCAAACAACCCACTAGGATTATAGAGTTTCACTTAGAATCCTTAATCTTAATTTACTATAATTTCCCCAGTGGCAAAATAAAGTATCCAAAAGTACAAAAACTGTTGCACTCCAGTTGTTTTTATTTGAAAATTTGTTTAATCATATTCTTAAATGTCGTCTGAAATTTAGGTCAGAGAGAGGCCTCAGATTTGAAGGATTTTCAACCTTTATGTTTCATAATCAAAAGTGAGTATGGTTTGAAATAAAATTAATGTGATCTGAATGAAGACTAACAACAATGCAAATCTGTGTAACTGAAGGCCTAAATAAAAGTTATTTTAAGAAAAGGTAACCCTTAAAGTATCCTCAATAAACCAAAATCTAAAATACATCATATTTCATGAGAAAGACAAGGATATTACATATTTTTTCAAAGTTCAAATCAAAAAGCTCTGCACCATTATCAAAAAGCTTACAACCTCCTTCTGCTTTCAATCAATTCATTTATTATTCCCCACAGAGAAATGTGCCTGGCCTATTGCTTATTAAATTAAAATGAATTATTCTATGTATCTGATATGCTATCAGTTTGATCTTTGAATTTGTCATAATGAGAAGTAAAACAAATAAATGTTGCTGGTAATTTATAATCATTTTGTGATTTGGCATTGAATAGCAAAATGATGTATCTAGAGCAGACTGACTGACACAGGATGAACATTCACTTTCAGTCAGTTACTAATTAATGAAGCACAAAAGCACATTGATGAAGTATACAATGGTGATCAAAGTACATTTTAATATACTGTTGGATAATGAATGCAATAACTTGCAGAATAAATACAGTCTATTTTAATAAAAAAACTGCTATCTAATTTTCATGATAGTGATTTCTGTCATTTACATACAAAGATTACATGATTAATATTTCCAAAGTATAAAGTAAAAAAAACCTCAGAATGTTTTAATTCTAATTTTTGTTGACTTGGTTGGAACTTAAAATCCACTATGTTACTTAAGGTAGCAATTTAATTTATTTAATGTCTCCAAACAGATATTTCTACTCTAGGGTTTTATAACACATTATAGGTGGTACACAAAGATATTTATGTTTTGTAACAGAAATATTCTAAAACTATTAACTCCATAACTACCTAAAAACTTAAATTATCTAAACTTCTGACAGTTACCACATAAAACAGTTTAAAGGAATCCTAGAAAATGCAGAATATGTCAAGTTTGATATATGTTAAAAGAAAAGCTGCATTTCTTCTTACCTAATAGACAATAGTTACCTGCCTACGTGCCTTTGTCTAACTTTTTCCAGCTGGATAAACTCAATTGTTATTCTACTTACCCAAAGAAATGATATTATTAATGAAAGTAACTGCATGATGTTAAAATTTTCACCACAATACCCCACTGAGTTTTAATTAATTGCATGACAGTTACATTGAAATAAAAGGAAAAGTTCATAGGTTAGAATGTGAATTCTTTTGAATGTGTTATTTTTATTTTGATGGAATAGCAGCCTATCATTTGCATACTTCAAAAGTTAAATTATATCATGCTTCTAAATTATCATTTAAAATTTGAATATTATTTTTTTCTCCTTGAGAAAGCTTATCTAGTATACCTATTGAATGCTACAGTCACATTCATAATGTGTAAAACATTAATTATAGAAGGTCAAGGAAGCCCTCTAAAATAATTATAAAACCTTGAGCTAATGTAGATACATAAATAGACAGGCAGACAGACAGACAGACAGATAAGGATATGGACTATGCAAAAGTAAGTGAATTCCAAAATCATTATCATCCTAATTCTATTCAGACACACAAAAAAATATACTTTGAAACATTGGAGAATAAATTTTAAAAGAACATATGTTCAAGATGAAGGATTTAAATAGAATGAAAAAGTTTGTGTCAGTTCGCAAACATCTGTTAATTGTCTCCTGTGTGTCTATCCCTTATCACGTCCTGGTTATACATCAGCCAAGTCCCTGCTTCAAGAACTGAGGCAGCCAGAAACGTAAAGGATGAATTGCAATAACATTTACTGGGAACCCACAGGAGTAATCACTTAGTGAAACCCAAAGAGAAATGGGAAATTTTCAGGGGGCAATGATATTTGAGATTTAAAAGATGAACAGAGGCTTGCCAGGTATAGAAAGAGAAAAAAGAGTGAGCACACCCCCATTCTCCCCGCAAAATCACAAATGCATGAAACAACAGTCATAAGGAAGAACTCCAAGTACTCTTCATGAGGCTTGCAATGAAACATAAAGTATAAAGAGGAGCTATTATGTTAGCCCAACTTAACGTCACAGAGGACCTTATCTACCATGCTGAAAAATTTGAAATTAAATCTGTAGGTCATGGGTAACTCTGAGAGGTTTTATTTAGAAGAAAAGTTCTTTGAAAGAGCTACCACTGGGTGGAAAGCAAAGGTTAGATTGAAGAGGAAGCGAAGAGTTGAAGACAAGGAGATAAAAGACTCCTAAAATCTGTGCTAGGTATGATGAGGGTCTGACCTACATCAGTGCCAGTAGAGATGGAAAGAATGTGATGCATTGAAAAATATGTGTGACTCAAAGCTAGAGAGTTGATGTTTAATAAGATGTGGCAGGGATGGCCGAGCGCGGTAGCTCACGCCTGTAATCCCAGCACTTTGGGAGGCCGATCACGAGGTCAGGATATCGAGACCATCCTGGCTAATGCGGTGAAACCCCGCCTCTACTAAAAATACAAAAAAATTAGCCGGGCGTGGTGGTGGGCGTCTGTACTCTCAGCTACTCGGGAGGCTGAGGCAGGAGAATAGCGTGAACCGGGCAGGCAGAGCTTGCAGTGAGCCGAGATCTCGACACTGCACTCCAGCCTGGGCGACAGAGCCAGACTCCGTCTCAAAAAAAAAAAAAAAAAAAAAAAAAAAAGATGTGGCGTGGATGATGGAGTATGAGAAATCTACTTTGATTCTCCAGTTAACCATTATTAAATAGGAAAGAGGATGATGACCTAGAAAAGAGAAGGAATAATTCTCAAGAATTTCAGAGAAAAATATTAGCAATCAAACTGGCAAACCAGATGACTTACAACATTGACACAAATCTTCAGGAAATATACAAATATAAATACTAAAAACCACATTATTTGAATTTCAAAATTAAATATATCTAAAATTTTGCAAATAAAGCATCTAAAAAGGCATACTTTTAACTTAAAAGGCAAGTAATATTAAGAGCTCATAAGCAGAAATGAGACACAGATGATGGGATGGAAACTAAAAAGAGAAGGATAAAAGCATTTTCCAGATCAAAATTGTGATGGTAAGTCCATGAATTTGATCAAGGTCTATACAGAATCTTAGTATGCAGGATCTATTCAGGTTCCAGGAAAGAGCATGGACTTACAGGAAAATGCACTGTTCGATCTGACAGGGGTATGAGAAGCCACACATGAAAATATCAAGAGGCATATTGAAATAGAACTCCAATGTATCACCTCGGTTTTTCTTACTTCTCAGGCAGCTTCCAGGAAAAGACATTGGCTAATCTTTGAATGAGAAATCAGTATATCAGGTGCTTCTCTACAAGTAAAAATATATATATACATATATGGATTGAGTTTTTCCCTAATCAGATAAAAGCAAGAATATAGAAATTTCAGGAAAACATGGTGGTATTGGTGGGGTGGGGGTGGTATTTACTAAAGTGGAGATTAATATAAGTTTTTAAATCATTAAAATACATTAATGTCTGTTAGAAGAGCTGCATTCAAATGGGAAGAAAATGTTAAAATGGTTTCTGCCAGTGCAGAATAGCCACCTGCTATAGGAACAGTATATTCAGTCTGACGAAGTGATTACGCCATTTAGGGTCATTTGCATCAACGTCAAATTGCATGCGCTCTGTGTTGCACAGCAAGGAATTTCATTAGCACCATTCAAACTCTGAACTTCCTCCCTTCATGGAGAGCACACATGGATAACAGCTCTTATCTTCAAATGAAGATGTTCCTGTGAAGACAGACTTCCCACAGGTCTCCAAGGAACTGCTAAAAGGGACTAAGGAGTCATCTAGTCTATTACTAGATTGTTAAGATTGAGGGATGTTTTTCAGATATTAAATATCAGGCAGTAGGGCAGGATTGTAAACATATATATTTAGTTGTTAAATATGCTTGCACTTTTCAACCAATAGTTTGATTTACTAACTATAAAGCTTTTATAAAGTATTTCTTTTTTAAGCAAATACTTCAGAATATTAGTATGTAGACTTACAAACCCTTTATTTAATTTTTCCTAATAAAAATCTAAAATACAAGACACATAATAAACACTAGAGCGATTCAATCTGAGACATAAAGATATTTATTTACACGAGTAAAGCAGGTAGATCTACTTTATCATTACGTGTGTGCATGTGATTGTTTTTAAATTTTTATAGTCGCACTTTAATATTCAGAGTAAAGCTGTTTTTCTGTTATAGTTCTGCTGATATTAGACGTCTTCTTTTGGTTTTTACACGCCGAAAGCCAAATTTTGTAATGGTGAAACCTGTTTCTTTGCATTACTTTTAAAAATATGAATAAAATTTCAAACATAATTGAGATATACAGAGCAATGAATTTTAAATATGACGACAATATTCTCTCCCGACTGAATCTACTCAGCCTCCTCTGAACTCTTTGCTCAACCAGGCTTTGACTTTTGAGCTTCCATGTTTATTTCTGCATTGTTTAATTATAGCAAGAATACTGCTTCATGCTAGTGTCTGGTCACTCTCAAAATCTAATCGGGTTCCTCATCCTCCACCATCCCCTATCCCACAGATGTTGTCTGATCTCCTGGCCTGCCTTCAGCAAGAATCCTTTTATGTAAGTTTAGCCGGAATTCCTCCTTACTCCTCCTGTTTCTTCTTAGCAATTTTCCATCCGCTGACCCCTTGCCACACACACTGTTCCCTGACTATAAATTCTCATTTTTCCTTGTTATATTTGGAGTCGAGCCCAGTCTCTCTCCCCACCACAAAACCTCATTGCAGTGGTTTCTATACCTATCATGATGATCCTGATTAATGCCTGCCTTATCATTCTTTAATAAGTATCACTCAGTAATTTTGTAAACACTGGTAGTATTTTTAAATGACATGATAAACATAAAATGATTTCAAATAGTTATTAAAATTTATAATACATATTGGAATTTTATCCCTAATTTTGATCCACATGTCTTTACTATCTTGGAGGCACTGTCTTCTCTCTTAGAACACATTGATAAAATGTTATATAATTCTTACTACTAATTGACGTTAGCAAGAACAAAGAAACTAGAGTTTGTGAAGAAGTGTTTCTAGAAGTGTGAGTGACTATTAAAATTTTTCAAAACAGGTCTTTTTAAGGGTCAGAATTAGGTGATCTTCCCTTGACATATACAGGAAATTGAATTACTTTAAAAAACGTACTCCAGAATCTAATATAGCTTAAGTGACAGATCATAATGCTTCCTATAACCTAGAAGATAAAGATGGCAAGAATATAGAATAAAAATGTACAATTATGTTCATGTGTACCCAATGGTTTCCACTTATAAGTGATAATGTGTGGTATTTGGTTTTCTGTTACTATGTTAATTTGCTTAGGATAGTGGCCTCCAGCTGCATCCATGTTGCTGTAAAGGTTTTGTTCTCTTTTATGGCTGTGTAATAGTCTATGGTGTATAGATAACACGTTTTCTTTAACCAATCCATCACTGATGAGTAGCTGAGTTGATTCCATGTATTTGCTATTGTGAATAGTGCTGTGATAAACACATGAGTGTAGGTGTCTTTTTGGTAGAATGATTTATTTTCCCTTGGTTAAATATCCAGTAATAGGATTACTGGGTTGAACAGTAATTCTAATTTTAGTACTTTGAGAAATCTCCAAACTGCTTTCACAGGGCCTGAACTAATTTGCATTCCCACCAACAGCACATAAGCATTCCATTTTCTCTACAACCTTAGCAACATCTGTTATTTTCTGACTTTTTAATAATAGCCATCTTAACTTGTATGAGATAGCATCTCATTTGACTCTGATTAGCATCTTTCTGATGATGCTAGTGATGTTAGGCATTGTTTCATAAGTTCCTTGGCTGCTTATACATCTTCTTTTGAGAAATGTCTGTTTATGTTCTTTGCCCACTTTTTAATGGGGTTATTTGTTGTTGTTTTTTTTTTCTTGTTGATTTGTTTAAGTTCTTTATAGACTCTGGATATTAGTCCTTTGTCAGATGCAAACACTGGGGATTCCAAAAATGGGGAGGGTGAGTGGAGGGAAAGGATTGAAAAACTATCTATTATGTACTGTATTCACTACTTGGGCAATGAGAGCATTAGAAGCCCAAACCTCAGCATTATGCAATATACCCATGTAACAAACATACATGTGTACCCACTGAACCTAAAATTTTAAACAAGTGCAATTACATGTAAAAAGAGTTAGAATTTAGATGTTACAGCTTTTGTAGGAAATTGGCCATTTTCTAGCCTGATTTTCATAGCAAACTCTCTGAGCTTTTTAATATATATTTTTTGACTGCCAAGTTGGTTGAGAATTAGGATAGAAACATTAATACAGTAATAATTATACAAACTGAAGAAGAATGGGAGGGAATACTATTATTCCTAAGGTTAGATGACAAAACGTAAACTCAGAAAAGCACACAGAGTCCTCAGTGTTCAAAAGATTTTTTTTTTTTTTTTTTTTTTTTTTGAGGTGGGGTTTCGTTCTGTTGCCCAGGCTGGAGTGCAATGGCATGATCTCGGCTCACTGCAACCTCCGCCACCCAGGTAGAAGCAATTCTTCAGCCTCAGCCACCCGAGTAGGTGGGATTACAGGTGTGCACCACTATGCTCAGCTAATTTTTATATTTTTAGTACAGACAGGGTTTCACCATGTTGTCCAGCCTGGTCTTGAACTCCTGACCTCAGGTGATTCACCTGCCTCGGCGTCCCAAAGTGCTGGGATTACAGGTGTGAGCCATCGCGCCCAGCCCAAAATTATTTTTAGGGAAGGGTGAAGCTGCGGTGGCGTTCTCTAGGGAAGAGATGATGAGAGTGGGCCCTACCCTGGCACAGGAAATGTTTAAAGAAAATTGATTTGCCACAGTCAGAGCCACTTTCACGGTCCCATCTGCTCCAATTTGTATTATAAAATCTGGAGCAATTTACCAGGTGTAATATTGGGAGAAATTAGAAGTCAACTTTTACTGTTTATTGAAATATTCTAATTGACTTGAAAAATTAGCACTTTCCATTTGTTTATCAATAAAATACCTACAAATATTTAGCAAAGTTAATTGTTAACAAAATACTTCCAACAGGAATATCTGTTTATACTTCTGGTTATATAAAATAATGATGCAGAGATACTTCTGTTTGTTCATCCACATTGTGATCTAATTTTCTGCCATTTAGAAGTTTGGGCAATCTACATTAGCCTAACACAACTGAGGAAACTTCATACATGAACATAAGCGTGTAAGCATTCTATATTATTATTTCTTTTTTGTTCACAAGAGAGTATTGTAAAATTTAATCAACAGTTTACTATACTTTTTGCTTATGTTTTTTATAAAACCTAATAAATAACAATTGACTAATATACATTTTAAAAAGTTATGAATAATAATGTTTATTTTTCCAAGAAGGAGTTGATCAGATTATCGTTTAAATTTGAACTGATTTTTCTAAACCAGCAATTCTACCATGTAAGAACCTTGATATAAGAACTGATTGTACTTTCTGATACCTTGCTACTCAATTGTAGTTTCTCAAAATGGATAGGGAGTCTTATCACAATATCACTATATTGTACTTTTGGATTCTCTTACAAAAAAAAAAATCACAAATAAATGAGGTGGTTAGCGTTTTCCTTAAAAATAATTTTGAAGCTTTCTAACGGTCTTTGTCATATTAAATTACTATAGACCCTCATTGTAATGGTCCATATTCAATTTCCTGTTAATATAAGAATATGAGAGTGTTTTCTTCTTGAATGATTAGTAATGGACAACATATAAATGCTCTGTTAGAAAAGATAAAAAGGAGGAAATGAACTGAAACTATTTCAAATTATTCATGTGTCTTTGATGCTTAATACATTGCTTAAATAAAGAAAAAATCCCTTTCACATACTAGTCAGGTGACAATTTTAAATATCACAGGATAAATGTTACATTTCATTTTATATAGGAAATATACTAAAAAGATTATTTTGTGATTGAATAGCAAACCATTATGAAAAATACATTTTACAGTATAATTAGTGAAATAGTATGAGTTTATCTTATTGTAATCTAGGTTCCTCTTGATCAATCATTCTAAACTTTTCATCCATATATTTCTTTAAAGATTTTTAAGGGGCATATGATCGAAAGAGAATTTTAGTTTTAATCATATAATGGGTATGCTAATTTGAATATTTGTGTCCTCCTAAAAGTGTTATAAAGTGGCATACAACTTGGCCGAATTGTTTTTGAGTCCCAGTATTTTGTGGAAGGTAGAACTTGTGAGTGAACTACATTTGAAAAAAATATGATTTATTTTTGCTTACAGTAAAAAGAGAGAAATAATTTAAAATATTTTAATCTGAAGGAAAGCAAAACTTTAAAAATTGGAAAATTCTCGGCCTATCCATATTAAAAGGAATAAGAAAGTGTTCTGGAAAGAATACTAAGGTGTGGCCAAGTGACTATTTGAAAAAGAAATTGGTATGAATAGTCAGGTGCTATTCATCAGGACAATGAAAGAATGGCCCCTAAGGCATTTCAAAGATCATCAGGGGCTGCCTCTCCCATCACAGGGCCAGAGTACAGGGCCTTAGGGCAGAACAACTTCAAAGGAGGGGCCAGTGCTGCCCAGCACCACCTCACATCATGGGCTCTGCTTCCTGCACTCTGTTGCTGTACTCCTCAGTTGACCCAGGTCACCCAGGTATGGCTGACCCAGGTATGGCTCCAGCTGACCCAAGTACCGGCTCATGTGACCTAGGATGGCTCCAGCTGACCCAGGTACGGCATGCACTGTACCCAGCAAAGTTGTGGAAATGTGGCTGCTTCTATCTAGATTTAGAAGGACTTCCTGGAGAAATGTAGGGCCCAGAAAGAAAATTGCCTCATTGTCAGAGTCTCCACAAAGACATTCCACTAGGGAAATGCTCCATGGAACTATAAGGACAGGGCTGCCCCCTGAGACTACTGATCAGCACCAGCACAAGATTCAAGCCCAGAAAAGCCATGAGTGCTAAGACCCAGGCACAGAGCT